>NC_068432.1:41447788-41585288 GCF_023373465.1 Oncorhynchus keta
GGCTTGGAAAGTTTTTTTGCCTGTTCACAAACAGCTGATGTGTTGTGCACTTAAGTCCACAGCAATGAGAAAAGGTGAGAGGAGGAAAGCACGTAGATAGTTGCGAGAAGGAATTATATACAGTACAGGTCAAAAGTTTGGACACCAACTCATTCAAGGGTTATTCTTTATTTTTACTCTTTTCTACATTGTAGATAAAAAGTGAAGACATCAAAACTCTGAAATAACACATGGAATCATGTAGTAACCCAAAAAGTGTTAAAAAAATCTAAATATATTTTAGATTTCTCAAGGTAGCCACCTTTGCTGTAGGTTTTCACTCCAACCATGTTCCTGGAGAGCTACTTCCTGTAGGTTTTTGCTCCAACCCCAGTTGTAACTAATCTGCTTCAACCCCCCATGTACAGTACAAGTCAAAAGATTACACACCTACTCATTCAAGGGTTTTTCTTTATCTTTACTATTTTCTACATTGTATAATAATAGTGAAGACAGCAGAACTATGAAATAACACATGGAATCATGTAGTAACCAAAAAAGTGATACACAAATCAAATATTTTAGATTAAAGATTCTTCAAAGTAGCCACGTTTTGCCAAGATGACAGCTTTTTCCAATAGATTTTAAGGAGTTCCCAGCACTTATTTGCTGCTTTTCCTTCACTCTGTGGTCCAACTCATCCCAAACCATCTCATTTGGGTTGAGGTCAGGTGATTGTGGAGGCCAGGTCATCTGATGCAACACTCCATCACTCTTCTTCTTGGTCAAATAGCCCTTACATAGCCAGGAGGTGTGTTGGGTCATTGTTCTGTTGAAAAACTCATTTGGACTCATCAGACCAAAGAACAGATTTACAGCGGTCTAATGTCCATTACTCATGTTTCTTGGCCCAAGCAAGTCTCTTCTTATTATTGGTGTCCTTTAGTAGTGGTTTCTTTGCAGCAATTCGACCACGAAGTCCTGTTTCACCCAGTCTCCTCTGAATTGTTGATGTTGAGATGTGTCTGTTTCTTGATCTCTGTGAAGCATTGATTTGGGCTACAATGAACTTATCCTCTGCAGCAGAGGTAACTCTGGATCTTCCTTTCCTGTGCCGGTCCTCATGAGAACCAGTTTCATCATAGCGCTTGATGGTTTTTGCGACTGCACTTGAAGAGACTTTCAAAGTTCTTGAAATGTTCCGGATTGACTGACCTTCATGTCTTAAAGTAATGATGGACTGTCGTATTGACATAATATGGACTTGGTCTTTTACCAAATAGAGCTATCTTCTGTATACCACCCCTACCTTGTCACAACATAACTGATTGGCTCAAAAGTATTAATTAAGAAGGAAAGAAATTCCACAAATGAACTTTTAACAAGGCTCACCTGTTAATTGAAATGCTTTCCAGGTGACTTTTTAAAAATATTTTTATTTTATTTCACCTTTATTTAACCAGGTAGGCTAGTTGAGAACAAGTTCTCATTTGCAACTGCGACCTGGCCAAGATAAAGCATAGCAGTGTGAACAGACAACACAGAGTTACACATGGAGTAAACAATTAACAAGTCAATAACACAGTAGAAAAAAAGGGGAGTCTATATACAATGTGTGCAAAGGGCATGAGGAGGTAGGCGAATAATTACAATTTTGCAGATTAACACTGGAGTGATAAATGATCAGGTGATCATGTACAGGTAGAGATATTGGTGTGCAAAAGAGCAGAAAAGTAAATAAATAAAAACTGTGGGGATGAGGTAGGTGAGAATTGGTGGGCTATTTACCAATAGACTATGTACAGCTGCAGCCATCGGTTAGCTGCTCAGATAGCTGATGTTGGAAGTTGGTGAGGGAGATAAAAGTCTCCAACTTCAGCGATTTTTGCAATTCGTTCCAGTCACAGGCAGCAGAGTACTGGAACGAAAGGCGGTCGAATGAGGTTTTGGCTTTAGGGATGATCAGTGAGATACACCTGCTGGAGCGCGTGCTACGGATAGGTGTTGCCATCGTGACCAGTGAACTGAGATAAGGCGGAGCTTTACCTAGCATGGCCTTGTAGATGACCTGGAGCCAGTGGGTCTGGCGACGAATATGTAGCGAGGGCCAGCCGACTAGAGCATACAAGTCGCAGTGGTGGGTGGTATAAGGTGCTTTAGTGACAAAACGGATGGCACTGTGATAGACTGCATCCAGTTTGCTGAGTAGAGTGTTGGAAGCAATTTTGTAGATGACATCGCCGAAGTCGAGAATCGGTAGGATAGTAAGTTTTACTAGGGTAAGCTTGGCAGCGTGAGTGAAGGAGGCTTTGTTGCGGAATAGAAAGCCGACTCTTGATTTGATTTTCGATTGGAGATGTTTGATATGAGTCTGGAAGGAGAGTTTGCAGTCTAGCCAGACACCTAGGTACTTATAGATGTCCACATATTCAAGGTCGGAACCATCCAGGGTGGTGATGCTAGTCGGGCATGCGGGTGCAGGCAGCGATCGGTTGAAAAGTATGCATTTGGTTTTACTAGCGTTTAAGAGCAGTTGGAGGCCACGGAAGGAGTGTTGTATGGCATTGAAGCTCGTTTGGAGGTTAGATAGCACAGTGTCCAAGGACGGGCCGAAAGTATATAGAATGGTGTCGTCTGCGTAGAGGTGGATCAGGGAATCACCCGCAGCAAGAGCAACATCATTGATATATACAGAGAAAAGAGTCGGCCCGAGAATTGAACCCTGTGGCACCCCCATAGAGACTGCCAGAGGACCGGACAGCATGCCCTCCAATTTGACACACTGAACTCTGTCTGCAAAGTAATTGGTGAACCAGGCAAGGCAGTCATCCGAAAAACCGAGGCTACTGAGTCTGCCGATAAGAATATGGTGATTGACAGAGTCGAAAGCCTTGGCAAGGTCGATGAAGACGGCTGCACAGTACTGTCTTTTATCGATGGCGGTTATGATATCGTTTAGTACCTTGAGTGTGGCTGAGGTGCACCCGTGACCGGCTCGGAAACCAGATTGCACAGCGGAGAAGGTGCGGTGGGATTCGAGATGGTCAGTGACCTGTTTGTTGACTTGGCCTTCGAAGACCTTAGATAGGCAGGGCAGAATGGATATAGGTCTGTAACAGTTTGGGTCCAGGGTGTCTCCCCCTTTGAAGAGGGGGATGACTGCGGCAGCTTTCCAATCCTTGGGGATCTCAGACGATATGAAAGAGAGGTTGAACAGGCTGGTAATAGGGGTTGCGACAATGGCGGCGGATAGTTTCAGAAATAGAGGGTCCAGATTGTCAAGCCCAACTGATTTATACAGGTCCAGGTTTTGCAGCTCTTTCAGAACATCTGCTATCTGGATTTGGGTAAAGGAGAACCTGGAGAGGCTTGGGCGAGGAGCTGCGGGGGGGGGGCGGAGCTGTGACTGCCTCATGAAGCTGTTTGAGAGAATGCCAAGAGTGTGCAAAGCTGTCATCAAGCCAAAGGTTGGCTAATTTGAAGAATCTCAAATATAATATATATTTTGATTTGTCCCCCCAAAAAATTTGGTTCCTACATGATTCCATATGTGTTATATGTGTTATTCTACAATGTAGAAAATAATATAAATAAAGACAAACCATTGAATGAGTAGGTGTGTCCAAGCATTTGAATGGTACTGTACATTTTTTTGTTATTTCAACTTTATTTAACCAGGTAGGCCAGTTGAGAACAAGTTCTCATTTACTACTGCAACCTAGCCAAGATAAAGCAAACCAGTGCGACAACACAGAGTTATACATGGGACAACCAAACGTACAGTCAATAATACAATAGAAAAATCTGTATACAGTGTGTGCAAATGAAGTAAGGAGGCAAGGCAATAAATAGGCCATAGTGGTAAAGTAATTACAAATGATCAATTAACACTGGAGTGATAGATGTGCAGATGAGGATGTGCAAGTAGAAATACTGGTGTGTGCCTCCCGGGTGGCGCAGTGGTTAAGGGTGCTGTACTGCAGCGCCAGCTGTGCCACCAGACAATCTGGGTTTGAGCCCAGGCTCTGTCGTAACTGGCCTCGACCGGGAGCGCACAATTGGCCTACCGTCGTCCGGGTTAGGGAGGGTTTGCTGGTAGGGATATCCTTGTTTCATCGCGCACCAGCGACTCCTGTGGCGGCCCGGCCGCAGTGCGCGCTAACAAATGTTGCCAGATGCACGGTGTTTCCTCCGACACATTGGTGCGGCTGGCTTCCGGGTTGGATGCGCGCTGTGTTAAGAAGCAGTGCGGCTTGGTTGGGTTGTGTATCGGAGGACGCATGACTTTCAACCTTCGTCTCTCCCGAGCCCGTACTGGAGTTGTAGTGATGAGACACGATCATAACCATTGGATACCACGAAATTGGGGAGAAAAAGGGGTAAAATTCAACAACAAAACATTCTGGTGAGCAGAAGCAAGTTAGTTATAACTGGGGTTGGAGCGTAAACCTACAGGAAGTAGCATTCCAGAAACAGGTTGGAGCAAAAATCTACAGGAAGTAGCTCTCCAGGAACATCGTTGGCGCAAATACCTACAGGAAGAGTGGCTACTGGGAAGAATCTATAATCTAAAATATATTTTGGGTTACTACATGATTCCTACATTATTTTACAATGTAGAAAATAGTTCAAATAAAGAAAAGCCCTTGAATGAGTATGTGTGTCCAACCTTTTGAGTGGTACTGTATATACAATGAGCAAAGTGATCATGCTGTTTTAATGTAGCTGCTATGAAAGTGAACTGTGTTTGCGTGAGATCAGGGGTGTGTTCATTCCACCGATTCACAGGGATAAACATACCTGAATTTGTCCAACAGAAACTCACATTTGCAACTGTTGGACTAAGGATTACAACCTAGATCAACTAGATGCAGGCAAGAGTGTGCACGGCGGCATTGAATGTGTCACTGTCTGTCACCTTGATTAAAATTCTCTAGATCTGTGCACCTACCTACGTTGTAAACTTTCATTCATAGGCTAGGTTGCAGCAACCTCATGATGGGTATAGGGAAAATAAGAGTATCATGTAGCAGCCTAAACCTATTGATGTTGCAATGAGCTGGGTGATTGGAATATAAAGGACAGTCATCCAATATGCTGTAATAGAAATAAGGCCATGCTCATTATACACAGGTCATAAAGTACCACTTGGTGACTCCCCTGGCTGCTGCTTGCCTCATGCGTCCATTATACAGAGCGAGAGAGAGGGGACAAGGAGAGAGATAGGAAAGGTGAAAGAGGTGAATAGTGAGAGAAAGCGAGGGAGTGGGAGAAAAAGAGAGAGCAAAAGATAGAGAGTGAGAGAGGGAGAAACAGGGAAGTAGAGAGAGATTTACCAAATTTGACCAAATTACTGTACAACAGACCACTTATTCACCCTGCACAAGTCTTCTCATGCTTTGTTAACTTCAAAAAACGCTTTTAACTCAATTTGGCATGAGGGTCTGCTATACAAATTGATAGAAAGTGGTGTTGGGAGAAAAACATACGACATCCATGTACAAAAACAACAAGTTTGCTGTTAAACTTGACAAAAAACACACTTATTTCCACAGGGCCATGGGGTGAGACAGGGATGCAGCTTAAGCCCCACCCTCTTCAACATATATATCAACGAATTGGCGAGGGCACTAGAACAGTCTGCAGCACCCGGCCTCACCCTACTAGAATCTGAAGTCAAATATCTACTGTTTGCTAATGATCTGGTGCTTCTGTCCCCAACCAAGGAGGGCCTACAACAGCACCTAGATCTTCTTCACAGATTCTGTCAGACCTGGGCCTGACAGTAAATCTCAGTAAGACAAAAATAACGGTGTTCCAAAAAAGGTCCAGTTGCCAGGACCATAAATACAAATTCCATCTAGACACTGTTGCCCTAGAGCACACAAAAAACTATGCATACCTCGGCCTCAACATCAGCGCCACAGGTAACTTCCACACAGCTGTGAACGATCGTAGAGACAAGGCCAGAAGGGTATTCTATGCCATCAAAAGAAACATCAAATGTGACATTACAATTATGATCTGGCTAAAAATACTTGAATCAGTTATAGAAAGTTCTTGCCCTTTATGGTTGTGAGGTCCGGGGTTCGCTCACTAAGCAAGAGTTCACAAAATGGGACAAACTCCAAATTGAGACTCTGCATGCAGAATTCTGCAGAAATATCCTCAGTGATCTTTTTCATCTGAGGAACAGGAAAGATCGGACCAAAATGCAGCGTGGTAAGTGTCCAAGTTAATTTAATATAACTGAACGCGAAATATAAAATAACAAAGTGAAACAACGAAAACCAAAACAGTCCTGAAAGGTGACACAACACAAAACAGGAAACAACTACCCACAAACACCAAGTGGGAAAAGGCTACCTAAGTATGGTTCTCAATCAGAGACAACGATAGACAGCTGCCTCTGATTGGGAACCATACCAGGCCAAACACAGAAAAGAAAACATAGAAAAACAACATAGAATGCCCACCCCAACTCACGCCTGACCAAACCAAAATAGAGACATAACAAAGGAACTAAGGTCAGGGCGTGACAAGTGTACAGCGTAAAACACCAAATAATGCATGCAGAGCAGAATTAGGCCGATACCCACTAATTATCAAAATCCAGAAAAGAGACGTTAAATTCTATAATCACCTAAAGGGAGGCGATTCCCAAACCTTCCATAACAAAGCCATCACCTGCAGAGAGATGAACCTGGAGAAGAGTCCCCTAAGCAAGCTGGTCCTGGGGCTCGGTTCACAAACACAAACAGACCGCACAGAGCCCCAGGGCAGCAACACAATTAGGCTCAGCCAAATCATGAGAAAACAAAAAGATCATTAGTTGAAAAATTGGAAAGAATTTACAAAAAAACAGAACAAATTAGAATGCTATTGGATCCTAAACAGAGAGAACACAGTGGCAAAATACCTGACCACTTTGACTGACCCAAAATTCAGGAAAACTTTGACTATGTACAGACTCAGTGTCAACACCCTGACCTTGACTACCTGGAATTTTGACCTTTGACCCTAGATGTCATTTATTTGACCTCCTCTTTCATATGAGCCCATAAGTTTTGTATGGAAAATGTTGGGGTCCCCGTTTACCAAGGTAACGCCTCTCGAGGTGAGAACCCCTAAAATTGTATAATTCATTTTTCGTCGTAGGCGAAAAGTTTTAATATTTTCTCAAGCCTAATTGGATTCCGAACGTGCCGATATCAAATTTATACCCGTCGCTTACAATGACAACGTTTCACCTTGTTTCTCACCAGTTCTCACCAGTTCTCACCGAAAATCCTTTTCTCAATCATTTATTTCCCATTGGAATTTTGATTTTTTTTTTTTACTGTAATAGGCCATCCTCTCAAATGAGCAAGGCCGAAAGAAGATTTCAATTCCGACACTTTTTCATAGCCTTGCTTTTGAGAAAGGTCACCATAGGCAGACATGGCTCTCAAGAGAAGACAGGCTATGTGCACACTGCCCACAAAATGAGGTGGAAACTGAGCTGCACTTCCTAACCTCCTGCCCAATGTATGACCATATTAGAGACACATATTTCCCTCAGATTACACAGACCCACAAAGAATTCGAAAACAAGTCCAATGTTGATAAACTCCCACATCTGTTGGGTGAAATACCACAGTGTGACATCACAGTAGCAAGATGTGTGACCTGTTGCCACAAGAAAAGGGCAACCAGTGAAGAACAAACACCATTGTAAATACAAGCCATATTTATGTTTATTTATTTTAACCTTTTTACTTTAACTATTTGCACGTTGTTACAACACTGTGTATTTACATAATATGACATTTAAAATGTCTTTATTACTTTGGAACTTGTTTTAGTGTAATGTTTGCTGTTCACTTTGTATTGTTTATTTCACTTTTGTTTATTATCCGTTTGCTTTGGCAATGTAAACATATGTTTCCCATGCCAAAAAAGCCCTTAAATTGAATTGAGTTGAAGAGACCCTCCCTGAGTTGGACCACCCCTGAAGATGTTCCCTCTGAGCATCACAGTCAGCTGCAGAGAGAGATTGGAGCAGCCCAGGGGAGAACAGGTTGGGCCAGGGAAAAGTTGTTTGAAGAACTTGAGTGTTGTGAACTCCCCTGGTTGCAAAAAGGTGGATTTTCTTTGGCTGTGAATAGAAAGTGAGAGAAACGACCTTGTATGTGTGCGTATGTCTGCATGTGTTTGTGCACATTTGTGTGTGTCTGTGTGGAATTATTTAGACTTATGAGATGCTGTCAGGAGTGAGGACAGTTCCCTGGGACCACCACGGCTGCAGGGCCTGGAGTAGGGGAATGTGTTTAGACCAAAAGTGTGTGTGTGGTTACTGTCTCGGGAGACAGACTCATCTGTGTTACATCCACGAAAGTCGCTGTAAGCCTCCAACCCCATTGTTTTTCTGCTAGCAGCATCGTGTATGGCTCATCACCAGGGTTACTCACGATAAGGCTTGGTTATTATTAGCAGTGGATCATTGAACTGTATGGATGGATCCATTATGAGTACAAACAAAAACAAAGAAAGGTGGTTTGTACTGTATATTTTCAATAGAGTAAATATTACTATATTAGAAATGCAAGACAAATACATCATAATTTTATTATCACATTGTTACAATATGCTGCAACAGGTTTTTCTACCCAACATATAAAACTGTTTTGGTGCTTAGCACTGCCCTGTTTGCTGTGGCAGACAGTGATGAGCACACTTACTGTATGGTATAGTGTCAGTACTGTACAGAAAGACAGTAGCTACCCATGACACTTGAATGACCTGACAACGGTCTGCTTGAACAAGGCAACCATTATCCTACAGACAGTAGGGTATTTCCAGATAAGAGAAAAGCATACAGTACATGTACTTGAGATGTCCACAACATAACAGGACTTAAAGACCATTGACTTAACTCCAAACATACTGAGACAGGGAGTACACCAAAATGACATACTGTTTTTTTTTAAATTCACTTTGGTGCAATTTTCACAAGTACAGTATGTGGTACATTTTCACAAGTACAGTATGTGGTACATTTTCACAACTGTAAGTATAAACATCGAAACAATTCATTGAAATGCCTCATGTTTCAAAACTCTAATCACTTTTTCAATTGACTGAGTACAACAAACAATTTCACAAAGTCACTTGTTCACTGCAACAAATTACTCTATCAATTAGGATACATATTCAATCTTAGTATCTGCTTTTCAAAATGCAATATTCAATTTACCTAAGATGTGATTTTCTTGTCAGTTGTTAAACATTAACTATAATTTGGTCCAAAGCTCAGTTGTAGAGCATGGCGCAAATTACGCTAGGGTCAGTGGGTTTGATACGGGATTCAATCTTAGAATGTTTGCAACATGACAATATTCAATTTACCTAAGATGTGATTTTCTTGTCAGTTGTTAATATGATTAACTATAACTTAATAAAACTGCTCAAAACTGCTCATTACTTAACCAAAATAATGTAATGCCTAGTTAACAAGTATATACTGAACAAAAATATAAACGCAACATGTAAAGTGTTGGTCCCATGTTTCATGAGCTGAAATAAATATCCGCGAAATGTTCCATACACACAAAAGGCTTATTTTTCTCAAATGTTGGTCACAAATGTGTTTACAGCCCTGATAGTGAGTATTTCTCCTTTGCCAAGACAATCCATCCACCTGACAGGTGTGGAATATGAAGAAACTAATTAAACAGCATGATCATTACACAGATGCACCTTGTGCAGGGAAAAATAAAAGGCCACTCTAAAATGAACAGTTTTGTTACACAACACAATGCCACAGTTGTCTCAAGTTTTGAAGGAGTGTGCAAATGGCATGCTGACTGTAGGAATGTCCACCAGAGCTGTTGCCAGAGAATTGAATGTTAATTTCTCTACCATAAGCCGCCAACAATGTTGTTTCAGAGAATTTGGCAGTACATTCAACTGGCCTCACATCCGCAGACCACGTGTAACCACGCCAGCCCTCCACATCCGGCTTCTTTACCTGCGGGATCGTCTGAGACCAGCCACACGGACCGTATTTCTGTCTGTAATAAAGACCTTTTGTGGGGAAAAACTCATTCTGATTGACTGGGCCTGGCTCCCAAGTGGGTGGGCCTATGCCCTCCCAGGCACACTTTGCCCCTGCCCAGTCATGTGAAATCCATAGATTAGGGCCAAATGAATTTATTTAAATTGACTGATTTCCTTATGTGAACTGTAACTGAGAAACATTTTTGAAATTGTTAAATGCATGTTAAATTTATATATTTTTCAGTATAGTTTGATAACTGCTGAGCACCATACAATCCAATATTTTTTATCTAATAAATGTATCAATTTGACATAACTTTATGTTGGATGGTAAAACCAAATCCTATATGGATGTGGCTGCACTACGTTATCATTCTCCATCAGCCAATGTGCTTCATCAGGACGAAGTGGAAAGATTCACTCTGTGCTACCATTTGGAATTATAATGTTGGGAACAATGCACTGCTGAAATACCTGGGTTGTAATAACAATATATTTCACTCATTATCTGCATTTCATTGATGAATTTGATGAATTTCAAGCAGCAAAACAGCCGATACAAGTCACGTAGAAAGGTGATCTTGCACAATGTTGCATTGGGAGGAAATGGCATACAACACCTTGCTACGTTTTTACAGTAGCTGCTTTACAATACCCTATAAGTATACACATGTACTGTATAAGGATAATGAACTGCAAGACTGACATATTTCTCAACATGCCCACAACCTGCCATTGGATAAAACATTTTTCTATTATTATTGCATGTCAAGTTATAGTCAAGTACTGCATTGAAAATGATATTTACCATCTACTATTCTTTCTATTCAGCATTTCATAAAGAATAGTTTTGAAATTTGAATTTTATATTTTTTGATATTGGATTAAGTGGTAGTTAAAATGGGGGCATTACAAGCGTTACCAGTTTATAGTTTTGTACTTAGAGTTTTGAAAAGCAGCTGGGTTATAGCGGGGGCTGCCTGGCTCTGGCTTCAGGATGATAAACTGGGACAACGGTCTGTCTGGTGTCTGTTATTCTGAAAGCAACATCCCACTGTTTCTCCCGGAGCTCCGATTACTCAGACATGTGTCAGGAAAGGCCTGGGTCATGTCTCATTTTCTTTCTCTCCTCTCACTCTCGCTCGCTCTCTCACTCTCTCTCTCTCCCGTGCTCTCTCTCACTTCCACTCACTCTCTCACTCTCGCTCTCTCTGTCTCTCTCATTCCTCTCTTGCTCTCTCTCTGTATCTCCTCTCTCGCTCGTTCTCTCTGTGTCTGTCTCTCTCTTTCTTTATCTGCCTCTCTCTCTCTCTCTCTGCAAATGAATACACCTTAAAGACGAGGGCTTAGCATGAGGCCCACGTGAAGCTGGCGGACAGCCAGGCCCTAAAGACCTGCTATCTCCAGTGTGTGTGTGTGTGTGTGTGTGTGTGTGTGTGTGTGTGTGTGTGTGTGTGTGTGTGTGTGTGTGTGTGTGTGTGTGTGTGTGTGTGTGTGTGTGTGTGTGTGTGTGTGTGTGTGTGTGTGTGTGTGTGTGTGTGTGTTTGTGACCAGCTCCAGCAAGGGTACACTGAACAATCTAATAAAATGTTGTTGTTGAATTCAACAGCTGTAGACTTACCCAGAAATGCTTACTCACGAGCACTTTCCCAATAATGCAGAGTTAAAAAGTAAGAACATTTTGCAAATAGAAAATAGTAACACAATAAAAACCAATCATGAGACTATATACAAGGGGTACTGGTACCGAGTCAATGTGCCGGGGTACGGGGCAGTTGAGGTGGGATTCGGAAAGTATCCAGACCCCTTTTCCCACATTTTGTTACATTAAAGCCTTATTCTATTTTTTTGTTCATTATTATCGATCTACACACAATACCCCATAATGACAAAGCGAAAATAGGTGTTTAGAAATGCAGCAAATGTATTCAATATAACAAACAGAAATACCTTATTTACATAAGTATTCAGACCCTTTGCTATGAGACTCAAAATTGACCTCAGGCGCATCCTGTCATGAAGTTGGCCTGGGGGTAGGTTTATGACAGTCATAAATACCTCTTCCCCATTCTTTCTCTCTCTACCCTACAGAAATTTGAAAACCCCTTGGTTAACATAGAGATTCTGGGAAGATCAGAAGGTGGGGGGAAATGAACTATATTCTGGTAATCTGACCAATTGAACATATGCGGTGGTACTTAATCCATATGATGTCAGTGTGGTTGTTATCTGGGACATTCTCATCAA
Organism: Oncorhynchus keta; assembly: GCF_023373465.1. NCBI lineage: Eukaryota > Metazoa > Chordata > Actinopteri > Salmoniformes > Salmonidae > Oncorhynchus > Oncorhynchus keta. Next base: position 41,460,053 of record NC_068432.1, read on the forward strand.
TGATAGGATGACATAAACTCTACAGTGGAAAGTCTGCACATTGGAGTTACATCACATGGAATTGTTGTTCAATTTAAATGTTTGAATATAAAATTATTGTTGTAGAGATGAAATGTAATTTTAGCTTCCAAATGAGAGATTTGTGTTTTCATAAGGTTAGGGCTCTGCTCAATCAGTGGCCCGCCCCTGTGAAGAGACATGGGTTATAAAAAAATAAAATAAAATATATATATGTATATATATATATAAAGCCTTGACGAAAATGTAACCTCCTGTTCCAAGTACGTGAGGTCTGCAGCCTCTGCGTTAAAAGGACTAGCATGTCAACAACAGAACTAAGCCAACCTCAGCATGAGCTTTGGTTGCTAATGGTATGAACTTTGAACTCTTATTCACTACAGAAGTGATACCTCCTAGCCGTTGAGTTAGCCACAGCAGCTGCAAACTCGGGCTAGGAAAGAACAGACAGAGTATCCCGTCTACCACACAACTGTCACGCCCTGGTCTTAGTATTTTGTGTTTTCTTGATTATTTTGTTCAGGCCAGGGTGTGACATGGGTTTATTATGTGGTGTGTTTAGTCTTGTTTTTTTTGTAGGTATTGGGATTGTGGTATAGTGGGGTTATCTAGAAAAGTCTATAGTTACCTGAAGTGGTTCTCAATCAGAGGCCATATTTAGGCAGCCATATTATTTTAGTGTTTCGTGGGTGATTGTTCCTGTCTCTGTGTTTGTTTGCACCAGATAGACTGTTTAGGTTTTCACGTTACGTTTCTTGTTTTGTATTGTTCGTGTTTATTCGTTTATTAAACATGTATCAAAATTACCACGCTGCATTTTGGTCCTCCTCTCTTTCACCGCAAGAAAACCGTAACAGAATCACCCACCACAACAGGACCAAGCGGCATGGTGACAGGCAGCGGCAGCAGGAGCAGCGAAATCCGGATTTCTGGACATGGGAGGAGATATTGGATGGTAAAGGACCCTGGGCTCAGCCTGGAGAGTATCGCCGCCCCAAAGAAGAGCTGGAGGCGATGAAGGCGGAGAGGCGCTGGTATGAGGAGGCAGCACGGCGACGCGGATGGAAGCCCGAGAGTCAGCCCCAAAAATGTATTGGGGGATAGCACACAGGGAGTATGTCGAAGCCAGGTAGGAGACCTGCGCCAACTTCCTGTGCTTACCGGGGGGCTAGAGAGACCGGGCAGGCACCGTGTTATGCTGTGAAGCGCACGGTGTCCCCAGTGAGGGTGCATAGCCCGGTGCGGTACATACCAGCTCCTCGTATCGGCCGGGCTAGAGTGGGCATCGAGCCAAGTAAGGTTGGGCAGGCTCGGTGCTCAAGAGCTTCAGTGCGCGTGCACGGTCCGGTCTATCCAGTACCACCTCCACGCACCAGCCCTCCGGTGGCAGCTCCCCACACCAGGCTTCCTGTGCGTGTCCTCGGCCCAGTACCACCAGTGCCAGCACCTACAGTGTGCCTCGCCTGTCAAGCGCTGCCAGAGCCTTCCTCCTCTACTGCGCTGCCGGAGTCTCCCGCCTGTTCAGCGCTGTCAGAGCTGCCAGTCTGCATGGAGCAGCCAGAGCTGCCAGTCTGCATGGAGCAGCCAGAGCTGCCAGTCTGCATGGAGCAGCCAGAGCTGCCAGTCTGCATGGAGCTGCCAGAGCTGCCAGTCTGCATGGAGCAGCCAGAGCCGCCAGTCTGCATGGAACAGCCAGAGCCGCCAGTCAGCATGGAGCAGCCAGAGCAGCCAGAGCCGCCAGTCAGCCAGGATCCGCCAGAGCCGCCAGTCAGCCAGGATCCACCAGTCAGCCAGGATCTTCCAGGTCCGCCAGTCAGCCAGGATCCGCCAGTCCGCCAGGATCTTCCAGATCCGCCATTCAGCCAGGATCCGCCATTCAGCCAGGATCCGCCAGTCAGCCAGGATCTACCGGAACCGCCAGTCAGCCAGGATCTGCCAGAACCACCAGCCAGCCAGGATCTGCCAGAGCCAACTACCTGCCTGTGCTTCCTCTCAGTCCTGAGCTTCCTCTCAGTCCCGAGCTTCCCCTCAGTCCCGAGCTTCCCCTCAGTCCCGAGCTACCCCTCAGTCCCGAGCTATCCCTCAGTCCCGAGCTACCTCAGTCCCGAGCTGCCCCTCAGTCCCGAGCTGCCCCTCAGTCCAGTGGGGCCCTTGGTGAGGGTTACTAGGCCAAGGTCGGCGGCGAGGGTCGCCAATCAAAGGACGCGATGCATGCGGACTAAGACTTTGTTGGAGTGGGGTCCACGTCCCACGCCGGAGCCGCCACCGTGGACAGACGCCCACCCGGACCCTCCCCTATGGGTTTTGGTGAGCGGCCGGGAGTCCACACCTTGGGGGAGGGGGTTCTGTCACGCCCTGGTCTTAGTATTTTGTGTTTTCTTTATTATTTTGGTCAGGCCAGGGTGTGACATGGGTTTATTATGTGGTGTGTTTAGTCTGGTTTGTTTGTAGGTATTGGGATTGTGGTATAGTGGGGTTATCTAGAAAAGTCTATGGTTGCCTGAAGTGGTTCTCAATCAGAGGCAGGTGTTTATCGTTGTCTCTGATTGGGAACCATATTTAGGCAGTCATATTCTTTTAGTGTTTCGTGGGTGATTGTTCCTGTCTCTGTGTTTGTTTGCACCAGATAGGCTGTTTAGGTTTTCACATTACGTTTCTTGTTTTGTATTGTTCGTGTTTATTCGTTTATTAAACATGTATCAAAATTACCACGCTGCATTTTGTTCAAATCAAATCAAATGTCATGCTTCGTAAACAACAGGTGTAGACTTATGGGCCCTTTCCAACAATGCAGTTGTTGTTTACAAAGAGGCGCACCCTTTCCCCCAATCAGGAGTGTGTGTGTGTGTGTGTGTGTGTGTGTGTGTGTGTGTGTGTGTGTGTGTGTGTGTGTGTGTGTGTGTGTGTGTGTGTGTGTGTGTGTGTGTAGCAGATGTGAAACTCGCCCATAGCAAGTTGCTGTGTGTGTGGGTGATGACGGCTCACAAACATAGCCAGTTAGACTAATGGCCACACCCTGGTGTCCACTGCCAAGCCCTGACAGAATATATCTTAACAAATGAGCAGGGTAAGAATGTCTCTGTGGTCATTCAGAATGATTAAAGGAGCTAAGCGAACCTTGAAGAACAGATTTAGACAGCTTCTCAGTAATTGCTGCATCACTTTGATAATGATTTCACCTCCCATCTCCATCACTTTGATAATGATTTCACCTCCCATCTCCATCACTTTGATAATGATTTCACCTCCCATCTCCATCACTTTGATAATGATTTCACCTCCCATCTCCATCACTTTGATAATGATTTCACCTCCCATCTCCATCACTTTGATAATGATTTCACCTCCCATCTCCATCACTTTGATAATGATTTCACCTCCCATCTCCATCACTTTGATAATGATTTCACCTCCCATCTCCATCACTTTGATAATGATTTCACCTCCCATCTCCATCACTTTGATAATGATTTCACCTCCCATCTCCATCACTTTGATAATGATTTCACCTCCCATCTCCATCACTTTGATAATGATTTCACCTCCCATCTCCATCACTTTGATAATGATTTCACCTCCCATCTCCATCACTTTGATAATGATTTCACCTCCCATCTCCACCACTTTGATAATGATTTCACCTCCCATCTCCATCACTTTGATAATGATTTCACCTCCCTTCTCCATCACTTTGATAATGATTTCACCTCCCATCTCCATCACTTTGATAATGATTTCACCTCCCATCTCCATCACTTTGATAATGATTTCACCTCCCTTCTCCATCACTTTGATAATGATTTCACCTCCCATCTCCATCACTTTGATAATGATTTCACCTCCCATCTCCACCACTTTGATAATGATTTCACCTCCCATCTCCATCACTTTGATAATGATTTCACCTCCCATCTCCATCACCTTGATAATGATTTCACCTCCCATCTCCATCACTTTGATAATGATTTCACCTCCCATCTCCATCCACCTCCCATCTCCATCACTTTGATAATGATTTCACCTCCCATCTCCACCACTTTGATAATGATTTCACCTCCCATCTCCATCACTTTGATAATGATTTCACCTCCCTTCTCCATCACTTTGATAATGATTTCACCTCCCATCTCCATCACTTTGATAATGATTTCACCTCCCATCTCCATCACTTTGATAATGATTTCACCTCCCTTCTCCATCACTTTGATAATGATTTCACCTCCCATCTCCATCACTTTGATAATGATTTCACCTCCCTTCTCCATCACTTTGATAATGATTTCACCTCCCATCTCCATCACTTTGATAATGATTTCACCTCCCATCTCCATCAAAACCACCATTTTAGTGGGTGCCGTATGTGCTTCTCATATGTCTGTTGTTTGTGTGAACCATATTATCCATAGGATGACTAGCTAGCTACTCAAACACACAGTGGGGTATGCGGTCTATCGCTCTTTAACATCCAAACCCATTTCCTCTGGCAGCATCCTCAGCGTTCTCTAAGTCTAAACTATGCGGTAAGCATAAACAGTCATTACGCCCACATCTTAAGAGCCAATGTGCCACAGTGAAAAGAAGTCTGTGTGATCAGAAGGAGGCACTGTATGTCTGCTCGTTGAGAATACAGTAGCACTGATCAAAGCTCTGTGCTATTACAAATGACTCCTGTGATGTTTGAGGATCTCAGATGTTTCTTTATAGATCCCATTTGGCCGCTGACTTCTCCTCAGTCCACACAATGACCCCAACCAATCACCTGAGTTTCTAGACTTTAAGAAAGGTCTTCATTGTTCTCAATGACTGAATCACAGTAATTTAATATACAGTGTGTGTGTGTGTGTGTGTGTCCTTGTTCTTCTGCTATGGCTCAGTAGGGTAATGTTTGGAACTGTGTTGGGTGCTGTGACTTTTCCCCTTTCACATTGCCATCGATGGCCCCCGCAGGAGGAACAATGGCCCCTCTTTGTCGGGGTCCAGTCGGACAGGTATTTCCTTACAGTGAGATCTCAGACAAGGAGAGAGAAGAAAGGTCACGTTTCCACAAAACAAGCATCCCTTCTCTCTTCCTCCCTCTTTCTCCTTCACACTTTCTCTCTAGCCACTTTCTCTCTCCCCGTCTTTCTCTCTAGCTTCTCTCTCTCTCCCTCCCCCAAGGCTTTCTCTCTAGCCCTTCCCTCTCTCTCTCCCCCCCAAGTCTTTCTCTCCAGCCCCTCTCTCTCTCTCTCTCTCTCTCCCTCCCCGAAGTCGTTCACTCTAGCCCTTCCCTCTCTCTCTCCCCCCCCAAGTCTTTCTCTCCAGCCCCTCTCTCTCTCTCTCCCTCTCTCCCGCAAGTCTTTCTCTCCAGCCTCTCTCTCTCTCTCTCCCCCAAGTCTTTCTCTCCAGCCTCTCTCTCTCTCTCTCCCTCCCCCAAGTCTTTCTCTCCAGCCCCTCTCTCTCTCCCTCTCCCAAGTCTTTCTCTCCAGCCTCTCTCTCTCTCCCTCCCCCAAGTCTTTCTCTAGCCCCTCTCTCTCCCTCCCTCCCCCAAGTCTTTCACTCTAGCCCTTCCTCTCTCTCTCTCCCCCAAGTCTTTCTCTCCAGCCTCTCTCTCTCTCTCTCTCTCTCCCTCCCCCAAGTCTTTCTCTCTAGCCCCTCTCTCTCTCCCTCCCTCCCCAAGTCTTTCTCTCTAGCCCTTCCCTCTCTCTCCTCCCCAAGTCTTTCTCTCCAGCCCTCTCTCTCTCTCTCCCTCCCCAAGTCTTTCTCTCCAGCCTCTCTCTCTCTCTCTCTCCCCCAAGTCTTTCTCTCAGCCTCTCTCTCTCTCCCTCCCCCAAGTCTTTCTCTCCAGCCCTCTCTCTCTCTCTCCCTCCCCAAGTCTCTATCTAGCCCCTCTCTCTCTCTCTCCCTCCCTCCCCCAAGTCTTTCTCTCTAGCCCTTCTCTCTCTCTCCCTCCCCAAGTCTTCCTATCTAGCCCCTCTCTCTCTCTCTCTCTCTCTCTCTCTCTCCCTCCCTCCCCCAAGTCTTTCTCTCTAGCCCCCTCTCTCTCTCTCCCCCCAACTCTTTCTCTCTAGCCCCCTCTCTCTCCCTCCCCAAGTCTTTCTCTCTAGCCCCTCTCTCTCTCCCTCCCTCCCCCAAGTCCTTCTCTCTCCCCCTTTCCCTCTCTCCCTCCCTCCCCCAAGTCTTTCTCTCTAGCCCCCTCTCTCTCTCCCCCCCAAGTCTTTCTCTATAGCCCTTCTCTCTCTCTCTCCCCCAAGTCTTTCTCTCCAGCCCCTCTCTCTCTCCCCAAGTCTTTCTCTCCCTCTCTCCCTCCCCAAGTCTTTCTCTCAGCCTCTCTCTCTCTCTCTCCCCCAAGTCTTTCTCTCCAGCCTCTCTCTCTCTCCCTCCCCCAAGTCTTTCTCTCCTCCCCAAGTCTTTCTCCTCTCTCTCCCTCCCCCAAGTCTTTCTCTCCAGCCTCTCTCTCTCCCCCCCCAAGTCTTTCTCTCAGCCTCTCTCTCTCTCCCTCCCCCCAAGTCTTTCTCTCTAGCCCCTCTCTCTCTCCCTCCCTCCCCCAAGTCTTTCTCCTCTAGCCCTTCCTCTCTCTCTCTCTCTCCCCAAGTGTTTCTCTCCAGCCCTCTCTCTCTCCCTCCCCCAAGTCTTTCTCTCTAGCCCCTCTCTCTCTCCTCCCTCCCCCAAGTCTTTCTCTCTAGCCCTTCCTCTCTCTCTCTCCCCCAAGTCTTTCTCTCCAGCCCTCTCTCTCTCTCTCTCCTCTCCCCAAGTCTTTCTCTCCAGCCTCTCTCTCTCTCCCTCCCCAAGTCTTTCTCTCCCCCTCTCTCTCTCCCTCCCCCAAGTCTTTCTCTCCAGCCCTCTCTCTCTCTCTCCCTCCCCCAAGTCTTTCTATCTAGCCCCTCTCTCTCTCTCTCCCTCCCTCCCCAAGTCTTTCTCTCTAGCCCCTCTCTCTCTCCCTCCCCCAAGTCTTCCTATCTAGCCCTCTCTCTCTCTCCCTCCCCTCTCTCTCTCTCTCCCTCCCTCCCCAAGTCTTTCTCTCTAGCCCCTCTCTCTCTCCCTCCCCCAAGTCTTTCTCTCTAGCCCCCTCTCTCTCTCCCTCCCCAAGTCTTCTCTCTAGCTCCCTCTCCCCCAAGTCTTCTCTCCCTCCCTCCCCAAGTCTTTCTCTCTAGCCCTTCCTCTCTCTCTCCCTCCCCAAGTCTTTCTCTCCAGCCCTCTCTCTCTCTCCCTCCCCAAGTAGTTCTCTCTAGCCTCTCTCCTCTCTCTCTCCCCCAAGTCTTTCTCTCTAGCCCCTCTCTCTCTCCCTCTCTCCCTCCCCAAGTCTTTCTCTCAGCCTCTCTCTCTCTCCCTCCCCCAAGTCTTTCTCTCAGCCTCTCTCTCTCTCCCTCCCCCAAGTCTTTCTCTCCAGCCCTCTCTCTCTCTCCCTCCCTCCCCCAAGTCTTTCTCTCCAGCCCCTCTCTCTCTCCCCCCCAAGTCTTTCTCTAGCCCCTCTCTCTCTCTCCCTCCCCCAAGTCTTTCTCTCGCCCCCTCTCTCTCTCCCTCCCTCCCCAAGTCTTTCTCTCTAGCTCCCCTCTCTCTCTCTCTCTCCCCAAGTCTTTCTCTCTAGCCCTCTCTCTCTCTCCGTCCCCCAAGTCTTCCTATCTAGCCCCTCTCTCTCTCCCTCCCTCCCCCAAGTCTTTCTCTCTAGCCCTTCTCTCTCTCTCTCTCTCCCCCCAAATCTTTCTCTCCACCCTCTCTCTCTCTCCCTCTCTCCCGCAAGTCTTTCTCTCCAGCCTCTCTCTCTCTCTCTCCCTCCCCCAAGTCTTTCTCTCCAGCCTCTCTCTCTCTCTCTCCCCCAAGTCTTTCTCTCCAGCCTCTCTCTCTCTCTCCCTCCCCCAAGTCTTTCTCTCCAGCCTCTCTCTCCATCCCCCAAGTCTTTCTCTCAGCCTCTCTCTCTCCCCCAAGTCTTTCTCTCCAGCCTCTCTCCCTCTCTCTCCCTCCCCCAAGACTTTCACTCCAGCCTCTCTCTCTCCCTCCCCCAAGTCTTTCTCTCTAGCCCCCTCTCTCTCCCTCCCTCCCCCAAGTCTTTAACTCCAGCCCCCCTCTCTCTCTCCCTCCCCCAAGTCTCCCTATCTAGCCCCTCTCTCTCTCTCTCCCTCCCTCCCCAAGTCTTTCTCTCTAGCCCCCCTCTCTCTCTCTCCCTCCCCCAAGTCTTCCTATCTAGCCCCTCTCTCTCTCTCTCCCCCCCAAGTCTTTCTCTCTAGCCCCCTCTCTCTCTCCCTCCCCAAGTCTTTCTCTCTAGCCCTTCCCTCTCTCTCTCCCCCCAAGTCTTTCTCTCTAGCCCCTCTCTCTCTCTCCCTCTCTCCCCAAGTCTTTCTCTCAGCCTTTCTCTCTCTCTCCCTCCCCCAAGTCTTTCTCTCCAGTCTTTCTCTCTAGCCCCTCTCTCTCTCCCTCCCTCCCCAAGTCTTTCTCTCCAGCCTCTCTCTCTCTCCCTCCCCAAGTCTTTCTCTCCAGCCTCTCTCTCTCCCCCAAGTCTTTCTCTCCAGCTCTCTCTCTCCCCCCCCAAGTCTTTCTCTCTAGCCCTCTCTCTCCTCCCTCCCCCCCAAGTCTTTCTCTCTAGCCCCTCTCTCTCTCTCCCTCCCCAAGTGTTTCTCTCCAAGCTTTCTCTCTCTCTCTCTCTCCCTCCCCCCCAAGTCTTTCTCTCTAGCCCCCCTCTCTCTCCCTCCCCCAAGTCTTTCTCTCTAGCCCCTCTCTCTCCCTCCCTCCCCCAAGTCTTTTCTCCAGCCCTCTCTCTCTCTCCCTCCCCCAAGTCTTCCTATCTAGCCCCTCTCTCTCTCTCTCCCTCCCCAAGTCTTTCTCTCTAGCCCCTCTCTCTCCCCAAGTCTTTCTCTCTAGCCCCTCTCTCTCTCCCTCCCCAAGTCTTTCTCTCCAGCCCCTCTCTCTCTCCCTCCCTCCCCCAAGTCTTATTCTCTAGCCCCTCTCTCTCTCTCTCTCTCTCTCTCCCCCAAGTCTTTCTCTCTCTCTCTCTCTCCCTCCCTCCCCCAAGTCTTTCTCTCTAGCCTCTCTCTCTCTCTCCCCCCCCCAAGTCTTTCTCTCTAGCCCCTCTCTCTCTCCCTCCCCAAGTCTTTCTCTCTAGCCCCTCTCTCTCTCCCTCCCCCAAGTCTTTCTCTCTAGCCCCTCTCTCACTCTCTCCCTCCCCCAAGTCTTCCTATCTCCCCCCTCTCTCTTTCTCCCTCCCTCCCCCAAGTCTTTCTCTCCAGCCCTCTCTCTCCTCCCCTCCCCAAGTCTTTCTCTCTATCCTCTCTCTCTCTCCCTCCCCCAAGTCTTTCTCTCTAGCCCCTCTCTCTCTCCCTCCCTCCCCAAGTCTTTCTCTCTAGTCTCTCTCTCTCCCCCAAGTCTTTCTCTCTCTCCCTCCCCAAGTCTTTCTCTCTAGCCTCTCTTTCTCCCTCCCCCAAGTCCTCCTATCTAGCCCCTCTCTCTCTCCTCCTCTCCCAAGTCTTTCTCTCTCCCTCCCTCCCCCTCTCTCTCTCCCTCCCCCCCAAGTCTTTATCTCTAGCCCCTCTCTCTCTCTCCCTCCCTCCCCAAGTCTTTCTCTCTAGCCCCTCCCTCTCTCTCTCCCTACCCCAAGTCTTCCTATCTAGCCCCTATCTCTCTCTCCCTCCCTCCCCCAAAGTCTTCCTCTCTAGCCCCTAGCCCCTCTCTCTCCCTCCCCAAGTCTTTCTCTCTAGCCCCTCTCTCTCTCCCCCCCAAAGTCTTTCTCTCTCCCCCCCAAGTCTCTCTCTCCCTCCCTCCCCCCAAGTCTTTCTCTCTAGCCCCTCTCTCTCTCTCTCTCCCTCCCCCCCAAGTCTTTCTCTCTAGCCCCTCTCTCTCTCCCTCCCTCCCCAAGTCTTTCTCTCTATCCTCTCTCTCTCTCCTCCCTCCCCCAAGTCTTTCCTATCTAGCCCCTCTCTCTCTCTCTCCCTCCCCAAGTCTTTCTCTCTAGCCCCCTCTCTCCCCCCCAAGTCTTTCTCTCTAGCCCCCTCTCTCTCTCCCTCCCCCAAGTCTTTCTCTCTAGCCCCCTCTCTCTCTCCCTCCCCAAGTCTTTCTATCTAGCCTCTCTCTCTCTCTCTCCCCCAAGTCTCTCTCTCTCTCCTCTCCCTCCCCCCAAGTCTTTCTCTCTAGCCCCTCTCTCTCTCCCTCCCCCAAGTCTTTCTCTCTAGCCTCTCTCTCTCTCCCCCAAGTCTTTCTCTCTCTCCCTCCCCAAGTCTTTCTCTCTAGCCCCTCTCTCTCTCCCTCCCTCCCCAAGTCTTTCTCTCTAGCCCCTCTCTCTCTCTCTCCCTCCCCCAAGTCTTTCTATCTAGACCCTCTCTCTTTCTCCCTCCCTCCCCCAAGTCTTCCTATCTCCTCCCCTCTCTCTTTCTCCCTCCCTCCCCAAGTCTTTCTCTCTAGCCCATCTCTCTCTCCCTCCCCAAGTCTTTCACTCTAGCTCCTCTCTCTCTCTCCCTCCCCCAAGTCTTTCTCTCTATCCTCTCTCTCTCTCCCTCCCTCCCCCAAGTCATTCTCTCTAGCCCCTCTTTCTCTCTCTCTCTCTTTCTCTCTCTCTCTCTCTCCCTCCCTCCCCAAGTCTTTCTCTCTAGCCCCTCTCTCTCTCTCTCCCTCCCCCAAGTCTTGGCCCTCTCTAACCCCTCTCTCTCTCTCTCTCTCTCCCTCCCCCAAGTCTTTCTCTCTAGCCCTCTCTCTCTCTCCCTCCCTCCCCCAAGTCTTTCTCTCTAGCCCCTCTCTCTCTCTCTCCCTCCCCCAAGTCTTTCTCTCTAGCCCCTCTCTCTCTCCCTCCCTCCCCAAGTCTTTCTCTCTAGCCCTCTCTCTCTCTCCCTCCCCCAAGTCTTTCTCTCTATCCCTCTCTCTCTCTCTCCCTCCCCCAAGTCTTCCTATCTAGCCTCTCTCTCTCTCCCTCCCTCCCCAAGTCTTTCAATCCAGCCCCTCTCTCTCTCCCTCCCTCCCCCAAGTCTTCCTATCTAGCCCCTCTCTCTCTCCCTCCCTCCCCAAGTCTTTCTCTCTCCCCTCTCTCTCTCTCTCTCTCTCTCTCTCTCTCTCTCTCTCTCTCCCTCCCCAAGTCTTTCTCTTTAGCCCCTCTATCTCTCCCTCCCTCCCCAAGTCTTCCTTTCTAGCCCCCTCTCTCTCTCTCCCTCCCCCAAGTCTTTCTCTCTAGCCCCTCTCTCTCTCTCCCTCCCTCCCCAAGTCTTTCTCTCTACCCCCTCTCTCTCTCCCTCCCCAAGTCTTTCTCTCTAGCCCCTCTCTTCTCTCTCCTCCCCAAGTCTCTCTCTCTCTCTCTCCCTCCCCCTCTCCCCCTCTATCTCTCCCTCCCTCCCCCAAGTCTTCCTATCTAGCCCCTCTCTCTCTCTCTCCCTCCCCCAAGTCTTTCTCTCTAGCCCCTCTCTCTCTCTCCCTCCCTCCCCAAGTCTTTCTCTCTATCCTCTCTCTCTCTCTCTCCCTCCCCAAGTCTTTCTCTCTAGCCCCTCTCTCTCTCCTCCCTCCCCTCCCCAAGTCTTTCTCTCTATCCTCTCTCTCTCTCCCTCCCTCCCCAAGTCTTCTTTCTCTCTAGCCCTCTCTCTCTCCCTCCCTCCCCAAGTCTTTCTCTCTAGCCCCTCTCTCTCTCTCCCCCTCCCCAAGTCTTTCTCTCTATCCTCTCTCTCTCTCCCTCCCTCAAGTCTTTCTCTCTAGCCCTCTCTCTCTCTCCCTCCCTCCCCAAGTCTTTCTCTCTATCCTCTCTCTCTCTCTCCCTCCCCCAAGTCTTTCTCTCTAGCCCCTCTCTCTCTCCCTCCCTCCCCAAGTCTTTCTCTCTATCCTCTCTCTTTCTCCCTCCCTCCCCAAGTCTTTCTCTCTAGCCTCTCTCTCTCTCCCTCCCCCCCAAGTCTTCCTATCTAGCCCCTCTCTCTTTCTCCCTCCCTCCCCAAGTCTTTCTCTCTAGCCCATCTCTCTCTCCCCCTCCCCAAGTCTTTCACTCTAGCTCCTCTCTCTCTCTCCCTCCCCCAAGTCTTTCTCTCTATCCTCTCTTTCTCTCCCTCCCTCCCCCAAGTCATTCTCTCTAGCCTCTCTCTCTCTCTCTCACTCCCTCCCCCAAGTCTTTCTCTCTAGCCCCTCTCTCTCTCTCTCTCTCTCTCCCTCCCCCAAGTCTTTCTCTCTAGCCTCTCTCTCTCTCCCTCCCCCAAGTCTTTCTCTCTAGCCTCTCTCTCTCTCTCTCTCTCTCCCTCCCCAAGTCTTTCTCTCTAGCCCTCTCTCTCTCCCTCCCCCAAGTCTTTCTCTCTAGCCCCTCTCTCCCTCCCCCAAGTCTTTCTCTCTAGCCCCTCTCCCTCTCTCTCCCTCCCCCAAGTCTTCCTATCTAACCCCTCTCTCTCTCTCCCTCCCTCCCCCAAGTCTTTCTCTCTAGCCCCTCTTTCTCTCTCCCAAGTCTTTCTCTCTAGCCCCTCCCTCCCCCAAGTCTTACTCTCGAGCCTCCCTCCCTCCCTCCCCCAAGTCTTTCTCTCTAGCCCCTCTCTCTCTCCCTCCCCAAGTCTTTCTCTCTAGCCCCTCTCTCTCTCTCTCCCCCAAGTATTTTCCTCTTGCCCCTCTCTTTCTCTCTCTCTCCCTCCCCAAGTCTTTCTCTCTAGCCCCTCTCTCTCTCCCTCCCCCAAGTATTTTCCTCTTGCCCCTCTCTTTCTCTCTCTCTCCCTCTCCCAAGTATTACTCTTAACCTCTTCTGTCTTCCTTCTTTCCTCTCCACCTTCTTTTACCTCCATGTATTTGTCTCTTGAAATTGAGAAGTTCCTGTGAAATAATACTCTAAGAAGTAGGTCTAACCTCCAGGGGATTCTGTCAGGTTGTTGGCGTAGTTGTGTTGAACAGGAAAGACCTCTAACAGGATGATATCCTCACAGTGACAAATACATAGTAAACATGCAGTTACAGAGTATGTCTTAGTGATTTACATGATTCTGATGCAGTGTCTCTGTGTAGGCGTCTTTAGTGGTTAGATATTACATTCAGTTTTGAAAAAAGTACTCAGTTATCATACTTGAGTAAAGTAAAGATACCTTTATTGAAAATGACTCAAGTAAAAGTGAAAGTCACTCAGTAAAATACTACTTGAGTAAAACTGTAAAATTATTTGGCTTTACATATACTTAAGTATCAAAAGAATATGTAATTGCTCAAATTTACCAAAGAAGTATCAAAAGTAAAAGTGTAAATAATTTAAAATTCTTTGTATAATGCAAACCAGACTGCACAATTTTCTTCTTTTTTAACTGTATGGATAGCCAGGGACACACTCCAACACTCAGACATAATTTACAAACAAAGCATTTGTGTTTAGTGAGTCGGTCAGATCAGAGGTAGTAAGGATGACCAGGGATGTTCTCTTGATAAGTGTGTGAACTGAACCATTTTCTGTCATGTTAAGCATTCAAAATGTAACGAATACTTTTAGGTGTCAGAGAAAATGTATGGTTTAAAAAGTACTTTATTTTCTTTGGGAATGTAGTGAAGTAAAAGTCAAATAAAAAATATATATTAATAGTAAAGTAAAGTACGGATACCCCAAAAAACAAGTTAAGTAGTACTTTGAAGTATTTTTACTTAATTACTTTACACCACTGATTACATCTCAGGTTCAGACTGACTTACAGCGATATTATCACTGACCTGGTGTACTTTATTATCATGGCAGGTTATAACCTGCTGAAACGCTGTAAAATAAAGTATTTGTTTTCACAAGCAGGTCATTGTAATGTCATCTGAGTACACCTCTATTTTTTCTCTCTCTCTTCTGCCCTCCTGTCTCCTCCCCTGTCTCCCCTGTCTCCTCCTTCCCTACCCCATCTCCCCTGTCTCCTCCTTCCCTCCCCTGTCTCCTCCTCCCTCCCCCGTCTCCCCTGTCTCCTCCTTCCCTCCCCTGTCTCCCCTGTCTCCTCCTTCCCTCCCCCGTCTCCCCGGTCTCCTCCTCCCCTCCCCCATCTCCCCGTCTCCTCCTTCCCTCCCCTGTCTCCCCTGTCTCCTCCTCCCCTCCCCCATCTCCCCTGTCTCCTCCTCCCCTCCCCCGTCTCCCCTGTCTCCTCCTTCCCTCCCCTGTCTCCCCGTCTCCTCCTTCCCTCCCCTGTCTCCCCGTCTCCTCCTCCCTCCCCGTCTCCCCGTCTCCTCCTCCCTCTCCCATCTCCCCGTCTCCTCCTCCCTCCCCGTCTCCCCGTCTCCTCCTCCCCTCCCCCCGTCTCCCCTGTCTCCTCCTCCCCCCCCCCGTCTCCCCGTCTCCTCCTCCCCTCCCCCGTCTCCCCGTCTCCTCCTTCCCTCCCCCGTCTCCCCGTCTCCTCCTTCCTCTCCCTGTCTCCCCTGTCTCCTCCTCCCCTCCCCATCTCCCCGTCTCCTCCTTCCCTCCCCTGTCTCCCCTGTCTCCTCCTCCCCTCCCCCGTCTCCCCGTCTCCTCCTTCCCTCCCCTGTCTCCCCTGTCTCCTCCTCCACTCCCCTGTCTCCCCTGTCTCCTCCTCCCCTCCCCATCTCCCCGTCTCCTCCTTCCCTCCCTGTCTCCCTGTCTCCTCCTCCCCTCCCCTGTCTCCCCTGTCTCCTCCTCCCTCCCCGTCTCCCCTGTCTCCTCCTCCCTCCCCGTCTCCCCGTCTCCTCCTTCCCTCCCTGTCTCCCCTGTCTCCTCCTCCCTCCCCATCTCCCCTGTCTCCTCCTCCCCTCCCCCCGTCTCCCCGTCTCCTCCTTCCCTCCCCTGTCTCCCCGTCTCCTCCTTCCCTCCCCTGTCTCCCCGTCTCCTCCTCCCCTCCCCCCGTCTCCCCGTCTCCTCCTCCCCTCCCCCATCTCCCCGTCTCCTCCTCCCCTCCCCCCGTCTCCCCGTCTCCTCCTCCCCCGTCTCCCCGTCTCCTCCTTCCCTCCCTGTCTCCCCGTCTCCTCCTTCCCTCCCCTGTCTCCCCGTCTCCTCCTCCCCTCCCCCGTCTCCCCGTCTCCTCCTCCCCTCCCCCATCTCCCCGTCTCCTCCTTCCCTCCCTGTCTCCCCTGTCTCCTCCTCCCTCCCCCGTCTCCCCGTCTCCTCCTTCCCTCCCCTGTCTCCCCTGTCTCCTCCTCCACTCCCCTGTCTCCCCGTCGCCTCCTTCCCTCCCCTGTCTCCCCTGTCTCCTCCTCCCCCCCCATCTCCCCGTCTCCTCCTTCCCTCCCCTGTCTCCCCTGTCTCCTCCTCCCCTCCCCTGTCTCCCCTGTCTCCTCCTCCCCTCCCCCGTCTCCCCGTCTCCTCCTTCCCTCCCCTGTCTCCCTGTCTCCTCCTCCCCCCCCTGTCTCCCCTGTCTCCTCCTCCCCTCCCCTGTCTCCCCGTCTCCTCCTTCCCTCCCCTGTCTCCCCTGTCTCCTCCTCCCCTCCCCTGTCTCCCCTGTCTCCTCCTCCCCTCCCCCCCATCTCCCCGTCTCCTCCTTCCCTCCCCTGTCTCCCCTGTCTCCTCCTCCCCTCCCCCGTCTCCCCGTCTCCTCCTTCCCTCCCCTGTCTCCCCTGTCTCCTCCTCCACTCCCCTGTCTCCCCTGTCTCCTCCTCCCCTCCCCCATCTCCCCATCTCCTCCTTCCCTCCCCTGTCTCCCCTGTCTCCTCCTCCCCTGTCTCCCCTGTCTCCTCCTCCCTCCCCGTCTCCCCTGTCTCCTCCTCCCCTCCCCCGTCTCCCCGTCTCCTCCTTCCCTCCCCTGTCTCCCCTGTCTCCTCCTCCCCTCCCCCGTCTCCCCGTCTCCTCCTCCCCTCCCCCGTCTCCCCGTCTCCTCCTTCCCTCCCCTGTCTCCCCGTCTCCTCCTTCCCTCCCCTGTCTCCCCGTCTCCTCCTCCCCTCCCCCGTCTCCCCGTCTCCTCCTCCCCCCCCCCCTCTCCCCGTCTCCTCCTCCCTCCCCCGTCTCCCCGTCTCCTCCTCCCCCTCCCCCGTCTCCCCGTCTCCTCCTTCCCTCCCCTGTCTCCCCGTCTCCTCCTTCCCTCCCCTGTCTCCCCGTCTCCTCCTCCCCTCCCCCATCTCCCCGTCTCCTCCTCCCCTCCCCCGTCTCCCCGTCTCCTCCTTCCCTCCCCTGTCTCCCCTGTCTCCTCCTCCCCTCCCCCGTCTCCCCGTCTCCTCCTTCCCTCCCCCGTCTCCCCGTCTCCTCCTTCCCTCCCCTGTCTCCCCGTCTCCTCCTTCCCTCCCCTGTCTCCCCTGTCTCCTCCTCCCCTCCACCATCTCCCCGTCTCCTCCTTCCCTCCCCTGTCTCCCCTGTCTCCTCCTCCCCTCCCTGTCTCCCTGTCTCCTCCTCCCTCCCCCGTCTCCCCGTCTCCTCCTTCCCTCCCCTGTCTCCCCTGTCTCCTCCTCCCCTCCCCTGTCTCCCCTGTCTCCTCCTCCCTCCCTGTCTCCCCGTCTCCTCCTTCCCTCCCCTGTCTCCCCTGTCTCCTCCTCCCCTCCCCTGTCTCCCCTGTCTCCTCCTTCCCTCCCCTGTCTCCCCTGTCTCCTCCTCCCTCCCCTGTCTCCCCTGTCTCCTCCTCCCTCCCCTGTCTCCCCGTCTCCTCCTCCCTCCCCATCTCCCCGTCTCCTCCTTCCCTCCTCCGTCTCCCCGTCTCCTCCTTCCCTCCCCTGTCTCCCCTGTCTCCTCCTCCCCTCCCCCGTCTCCCCGTCTCCTCCTTCCCTCCCCTGTCTCCCCTGTCTCCTCCTCCCCTCCCCTGTCTCCCCTGTCTCCTTCTTCCCTCCCCAGTCTCCCCTGTCTCCTCCTTCCCTCCCCCATCTCCCCTGTCTCCTCTTGTCAAGGCTCTAGGTAATGGCTAAAGCAGGGCCTGGCTGCCTGGCTCTCTGCCTGGCTCTGGATCTTAACTCCTCTCTCTCCTCTTCAACATGTTCCACAGTCCCCATGGTTTCATAATGGAATGATTTTCCTAGTTATTGTTTTTCCAAAAGCCCTTCTCTCACCCTCTCAGTCTCCAGGGGTATGTACGCCTGTCTGTTGCCCTCTTCATTCCCTTAGAGACAATGAGACCTTGGCACAAGGATGCTTTGTTTACAGGAAACCAAGATGAGTGGGGTTGAAAATAAATTACTAGTGGGGCTGAGGTAGTTTGTAATCTGTTTCAACTCAGAATGTACTAAATAGTAATAGAATAGAATATCATAGAACAGCATTTCATAAAATAGAATAGATTTAACTATAGTTACCTGTTTTGCCTCAGAGTACACAGTGTAAGGATATCCTCCTGGTTAGGAAACACCAAACACACTCATGGCTGGTAATGGTTACCACAGTGACAGTTCTCTGCAGTAGTAGTTGTGGTGGTTCCACATGTTGATGCTCCTGGCTATAGAGCTGTGGTTGGATCTGACCGGTGTGTGAACTTCTATCAACTCTGTTCTGTTGTAACTGACTTTCTCTCTGCCCTGCACCCCGCCCCCACCTTCCTCCCCTCACTCCCCTGAGGGATCCACTCAGTCTGGGAACATGTGGTGCCGGCCCGGTCTGGAACAATCTCCTGAGCCCAGTGATAAGAGCACAGAGCACTGGGCATGCTGCCGGAGTAGTCAGGGAGGGAACGGGTGTGTGTGTGTTGAGAAAAGACAAGTATACTGTCCAGGACCCTGGGCCCTGATGACATCATCCTTGGGCCTGTAACTTGAGCCAGGAGAAGAACTCTCTCTGAGAAGACCTCTAACTCTCTCTGAGAAGACCTCTGAATCTCTCTGAGAAGACCTCTATCTCTCTCTGAGAAGACCTCTGAATCTCTCTGAGAATACCTATATCTCTCTCTGAGAAGACCTCTGAATCTCTCTGAGATCTCTGACTTGAAATGTTGGCTTACTTTACACAAATACACACTCTCTACCTCCCTATAAAGTACCCCCTCTCTCTCTCTCTCTCTCTCTCTCTCTCTCTCTCTCTCTCTCTCTCTCTCTCTCTCTCTCTCTCTCTCTCTCCCTCCCTATACAGTATCTCTCTCTCACTCTCTCTCTCTCTACCTTCATATACAGAACCTCTCTCTCTCTACCTCTCTATACAGTATCTCTCTCTACCTCTCTATACAGAACCTCTCTCTCTACCTCTCTATACAGTACCTCTCTCTACCTCTCTATACAGTACCTCTCTCTACCTCTCTATACAGTACCTCTCTCTACCTCTCTATACAGTACCTCTCTCTACCTCTCTATACAGTACCTCTCTCTCTACCTCTCTATACAGTACCTCTCTCTACCTCTCTATACAGTACCTCTCTCTACCTCTCTATACAGTACCTCTCTACCTCTCTATACAGTACTCTCTCTCTACCTCTCTATACAGTACCTCTCTCTACCTCTCTATACAGTACCTCTCTCTACCTCTCTATACAGTACCTCTCTCTACCTCTCTATAGAGTACCTCTCTCTCTACCTCTCTATACAGTACCTCTCTCTACCTCTCTATACAGTACCTCTCTCTACCTCTCTATACAGTACCTCTCTCTACCTCTCTATACAGTACCTCTCTCTACCTCTCTATACAGTACCTCTCTCTACCTCTCTATACAGTACTCTCTCTCTACCTCTCTATACAGTACCTCTCTCTCTACCTCTCTATACAGTACCTCTCTCTCTACCTCTCTATACAGTACCTCTCTCTACCTCTCTATACAGTACCTCTCTCTACCTATCTATACAGTACCTTTCTCTCTCTCTGCCTTCCTATATAGTACATCTCTCTCTCTCTCTCTCTATATATCTCTCTCTCTCTCTCTCTCCCTCTCTCTCTCTCTCTCTCTCTCTCTCTCTACCTCCCTATAAAGTACCTCTCTCTCTCTCTCTACCTCCCTATACAGTACCTCTCTCTCTCACTCTCTCTCTCTTTCTCTACCTACTTATACAGTACCCCTCTCTCTCTCGCTCTCTCTCAATTCAATTCAATTCAAGGGGATTTATTGGCATGGAAACATGTGTTAACATTGCCAAAGCAAGTGAGGTAGATAATATACAAAAGTGAAATAAACAATAAAAATGAACAGTAAACATTACACATACAGAAGTTTCAAAACAATAAAGACATTACAAATGTCATATTATACATATATGTATACAGTGTTGTAACGATGTACAAATGGTTAAAGTACACAAGGGAAAATAAATAAGCATAAATATGGGTTGTATTTACAATGGTGTTTGTTCTTCACTGGTTGCCCTTTTCTTGTGGCAACAGGTCACAAATCTTGCTGCTGTGATGGCACACTGTGGAATTTCACCCAGTAGATATGGGAGTTTATCAAAATTGGATTTGTTTTCAAATTCTTTGTGGATCTGTGTAATCTGAGGGAAATATGTGTCTCTAATATGGTCATACATTGGGCAGGAGGTTAGGAAGTGCAGCTCAGTTTCCACCTCATTTTGTGGGCAGTGAGCACATAGCCTGTCTTTTGAGAGCCATGTCTACAACACTCTCTTTCTCTCTCTCTCTCTCCCACCCTATCTCTTGCTCTATCTGCCTCCCTCTTAATGTCATAATTTTTAAAAGGAAACTCCACTCAGAAACAATCTTTTGATCATTTTTTCCATTAGTCCACTGTTGATACGGTCCCAAAATGTTTTGCATGTCAGTCAAGTTAAAAATCATACCAAAAGATAGTTTTTGAGTGGAGTTTGCTTTAAATTTGATTGCAGTGGGCTAAATCAGGGTCACAAAGAGTGTTTCATGGTAGTCTTAAACAAATCTACAAAGTATACACCTCACAAACATGGTTATGGGCTTTAAAAAAGAAGACACCTGGTACCATGTCAGATATATAGTGGAAATCTATCACATTTTTAGTTTGCATCTCAATATTACACATTATAAACATCACAGAAGACTTAAAAAGATATATTTTTAAAACATTTGACATAGAAACAGCAGATTTTCACATTTAAAACAAAATATACATAATTATAAAATTATGAATGTGAGTTATGAGGTCATGTGACTGCAGGAAAGGGCTACTGTTAATGAATGAGCTTTTTTGGGAGGACTTAAATCAGCCAGATAGATATATTTTTCATTTCAGTTTCCATTAGCAATAAGGAGAGAGCATAAATAAAAGCAGGGAAGAAAACAATTTGACAACTTTTTAGTACTGGCCCTCTTATCCCTCTCACTCTCTCCCTCCCTTAAGGCAGCCCTCAGCACCTCTGATTCAGAGGGGTTGGGTTAAATGCAGAAGACACATTTCAGTTGAATACATTCAGTTGTACAACTGACTAGGTATCCCCTTTCCTTTCCCTTTCCACACTCTCTATCCCTCTTCCTCCCCCTCTTCCTCCCCCTCTATCTCTCCCTCCCTCTCAGGGTTGGACGCACTTGAATGCAGAGCTCACAGAGTGATTCTGGCACGGTGGCTTGTATGTAATGACTTCTGACAGCAGTGGAGACACAGTGAAGAGCATGTCTGTCTTTGCATGAGTATTTCTGTGATTTCTTGAGAACCACATTCCAATTCTGGAATCATTATTATACATGACTCGCCACCAGCAACCGCATGTACAGGACGATGAACAAACAGGAGAAATAATTCCTTCCAAACAAATAGGGAAGGATAAGATAGTCAGCCAGTGACTTCAACAGTTGAAGGAGATTCCTGGCATACATTATCTGCACAAGGCATACATACATTATAAAATATCCTCAATCTCCTATGTTTCCCCCAAAGAAATAAGCAGAAAATAGAGTAAGGTGTAAAAATATGGAAAATAGTGAACTACGGTGGAAGGAAAACCTGGGATATGTTAGAAGGGGTACATACATTATCATACGTTATCCTCAGTCTTCTACGTTTTCTTCCAAAGAAACAGTCTGAAAATAGAGTAAGGTGTAAGAGTAAAGAATGTCAGACAGTAATGTCCTGGAGATAGTAACTGAGGGGTCCAGAGAGGGGGGAAAGCAGCTGGCTGCTCTATCACACACACAGACAGGCTGGCTTCAGTGAATCTGGGCCTTGTTCATGCCTGGCCCTAGTCCAACGCTGATGGGATTCTACTCTGCTGTGTGTAATACTCTCCTTCGCTCAAAGCTAAACGCAGTCACGACCATGCATTTACATACTGTATGTACAGTATTACACCACTGCTGTGTTTTAAGCATACAGCTTTTAGTTTAGAGCAGAAAATGATTGGTTTGAGAGGGGAAAAAGTCATAATCTCATTGAAGTGTACAAAACCTTACCTCTCATCCTCACTACTAAAAACACAAAAAACACATTTAAAAAAAAGTTTTTTATTTCACCTTTATTTAACCAGGATTAGCTAGTTGAGAACAAGTTCTCATTTACAACTGCGACCTGGCCAAGATAAAGCAAAGCAGTGCGACACAAACAACAACACAGAGTTACACATGGAGTAAAACAAACATACAATCAATAATACAATAGAGAAAGTCTATATACAATGTAATAAGTTATTACAGTATGGCAAATTCAACACTGGGGTGTTAGATGCGCAGGAGATGAGCGTGCAAGTAGTGGTACTGGGGAGCAAAGGAGCAAAATAAATCAAATAAATAACAATATGGTGATGAGATAGTTGGATGGGCTGTTTATAGATGGGCTATGTACAGGTGCAGTGATCTGTGAGCTGCTCTGACAGCTGGTTCTTAAAGCTAGTGAGGGGGATATGAGTCTCCAGCTTCAGTGATTTTTGCAGTTCGTTCCAGACATTGGCAGCAAAGAACTGAAAGGAAAGGCGGCCGAAGGAGGAATTGGCTTTGGGGGTGACCAGTGAAATATACCTGCTGGATCTCGTGTTGTGGGTGGGTGCTGCTATGGTGACCAGTGAGCTGAGATAAGGTGGGGCTTTACCTTGCAAAGACTTATAGATGGCCTGGAGCCAGTGGGTTTGGCGACGGATATGAAGCGAGGACCAGCCAACGAGAGCATACAGGTTGCAGTGGTGGGTAGTATATGGGGCTTTGGTGACAAAACAGATGGCACTGTGATAGACTGCATCCAATTTGCTGAGTTGAGTGTTGGAGGCTATTTTGTAAATTACATCGCCGAAGTCAAGGATCGGTAGGATAGTTAGTTTTACGAGGGTATGTTTGGCAGCAGGAGTGAAGGATGCTTTGTTGCGAAATAGGAAGCTGATTATAAATTTCATTTTGGATTGGATATGCTTCATGTGACTGTGAGTCTGGAAGGAGAGTTTACAGTCTAGCAAGACACAGGTATTTGTAGTTGTCCACATATTCTAAGTCAGAACCGTCCAGAGTAGTGAAGCTGGACGGATGGGTAGGTGTGGGCAGCGATCGGTTGAAGGGCATGCCTTTCGTTTTATTTGCATTTAAGAGCAGTTGGAGGCCACGGAGGGAGAGTTGTATGGCATTGAAGCTATGCTTTATCTTGGCCAGGTCGCAGTTGTAAATGAGAACTTGTTCTCAACTAGCCTACCTGGTTAAATAAAGGTGAAATAAAATTAATTAATGAATTAAATTACATTTTTAAAAGTTTGTCTGGAGGTTAGTTAGCACAGTGTCCAAAGAAGGGCCAGAAGTATACATAATGGTGTCGTCTGCATAGAGGTGGAGCAGAGAATCACCAGCAGCAAAAGCGACATCATTGATGTATACAGAGAAAAGAGTCAGCCCGAGGATTGAACCCTGTAGCACCCCCATAGAGACTTCCAGAGGTCCGGACAACAGGCCCTCCGATTTGATTTGACAATACGATAAAGTACATTCGCCCTCTGCCCCACCAGCAAAATTATATGCCAAAATTGCCCACATGAATACGCTGTCTTTTATCTACAAGTAGACACTCAAGGCTAATATGATATGACGTCACCCTCTTAGAGGTTATAGTGGACACCCTTGAGTGATTTGTCAGTTGGAGGATGTCACGTTTTTCAGATGACCTTGTCTTTGATGTGGCTGTAAGTGTAAGCTGACTCTCCAGCAGGCATGTTGCTCTGGTATGCCATCTGGGATGTCTGGAGCCGCTATGGGTGATATGAGTGTGATTTGTAGAAGAGAAGGGGGGTGGAGAGAGAGACAGAGGGTGAAAGGGAGATAGAGCAGGGAGAGAGACGAGGAGAGGGGGAAGGATAGAGAGAGTCGAGGGGCCTGGGGTAGCAGTGGGTTTTCTTCTGCTCTGCCTGAATCCTCTCTGAACTCACTAATTGGGGTACGGGGTCCTCGGGTCTCCAGACAGCTGCCAGAACTTTGTGGTCAGAACGGAGTGATATGACGGGGTGTCACAGGGGGGCAGGCGTATCACAGTGACTGAGTGGTCCCCTCTGGTTTCTGTCTATTTCTGTCTGACTTCTGGCCTGGCCTCCGGTCCGGACGTACACTGGAGTCCTATAGTGTACAGGGACACCAAGGTGACGACTGAAGAAGACAGATGAAACACAGGCAACCATTGTTGGTGAAAATTAATGACTGTGGTTGATTTCTTTGAAGTAGAAAGAACCCTAGTTAGAGGTGATAACTAGCCTCTCAAAATACTTCATGATGACATAAGTGAGTGCTACGGGGCGATAGTCATTTAGTTCCGTTACCTTTTCTTTCTTGTGTACAGGAACAATGGTGGACATCTTGAAGCAAGTGGGGGTAGCAGACTGGGATAGGGAGAGATTGAATATGTCCATAAACACTCCAGCCAGCTGGTCTGCGCATGCTCTGAGGATGTGGCCAAGGATGTCATCTGGGCCGGCATCCTTGCGAGGGTTAACGCGCTTAAACGTCTTGCTCACATTGGCCATGGAGAAGGAGAGCCCACAGTCCTTGGGAGGGTTAACGCGCTTAAACGTCTTGCTCACATTGGCCATGGAGAAGGAGAGCCCACAGTCCTTGGGAGGGTTAACGCGCTTAAACGTCTTGCTCACATTGGCCATGGAGAAGGAGAGCCCACAGTCCTTGGGAGCGGGCTGCGTTGGTGGCACTGTGTTATCCTCAAAGCTGGTGAAGAAGGTGTTTAGCTTATCGGGTAGCAAGACGTCGGTGTCCACGACTCAATGATCACATCTCACTCGTATTCAGACATAGTGGCTCTGGGTTTGGCCACTCACTCAGTCACTCACTGGCAGCGTCTTGATACTGTTGCCCCGTTGATCATTGTCACTCTCCCTGGTCTGTAGGCTACAGTCTTTTCATGAACCATTAACAACTCGGAAGTAATGTTATAAAAAGAACTGCTATCCTTATGGGTTGAATAGCTGAGTATATATGAGGCCGACAAAATGAGGCGTTTGTTTTTTTCAGGTGAAATAAGGTTATACTTCCTTTTTTTCAAAGCTCTATTTTCACAGGATTACAGCTCTATTTCTTATTTTCTCTTTGCCCGTCTGTCCTCCCTGGCTGGCATGTCTTTATTGGCATACATGTGGTGACTGGTGTTATTCACACGTGTGCTGTAACATAGGAAGACCCTTAAGACTTGTGTTAATACTCACTTATGTTGTGTGGAGGGTGGAAGGGAAGGGAAGGGGGAGGGGGAAGGGGTGGACAGGAGCAGCAGCATGTGTTATAGCAGCTGTGAGGTGAAAACTAGTGTATTATATAGTGAATTGGGTGCCATTTGGGATGCGGACTCTCTCTACGGTAGTTAGTCAACATGACCATAACGTTTCTAAAGACATTGTCCGTCACCACCTTTAGAATTTATTCAGTGTGATTATAGGTCAATAAACATTCACAGTTTTTGTCTCACTGGTAGTTGAAGTACAGGTTAGGCTACCACATGTCTCCTGTGATGGATGGCAGAATTTTCTTGGACTACCGTTTATGTCTTATTTTCATATGTTTGAAATGTTTGGGGAGAATAATTGACAATAAGTAAACATTTTGAAATAAAGAAAAAGTTATGTGAAGTCAGATAATGTTTATTAGGGGCTCCCGAGTGGTGCAGTGGTCTAAGACACTGCTAGAGGTGTCATTACAGACCCTGGTTCAATTCCAGGCTGCATCACAATTGGCTGTGATTGGGAGTCCCATAGGGCAGTGCACAACTGGCCTAGGGTTAGGGTTTGGCCGGGGTAGGCCGTCATTGTAAATAAGACTTTGTTCTTAACTGCCTTGCCTAGTTAAATCAAGGTTCAATAAATAAAAATATTAGCCTTTAATAACAATGTTATTAATCTTTACTATCAAAATGTACTTTTCCCCGGTGTACACTAGATTCCACAGCCACTGGGTTAACATTGGCTATATCATAAAATATCATGAAAACAAACATTTGCTTTTTGGTCTTAATTTAAGGTTGGGGTTCGGCATACGGTTAGAAGTGTGGTGAGGTTAGGGTTAGGTTTAAAATGAACATTTTAGAAGATAAACGGTAGAAAGGGGCGGGGTTTCTGACTTTGTGGCTGTGGAAGCTAGTGACGACACTTTTCCCCTGCTAATTCATTGGTCACGTTTCAACCTTCACGTCACTGCCCTGAACAATGTAACAAATCACAACAACTAATTTGACCAATAAGGAAAGGAGGTTTTAGTCAACCGACGCAGATGAACAAGAGAATCATTCCACAGTCTTCAATGGGGCGAATCGTTCATCGCATTCCTCATGCCTTTACATAATTGTATAGCTAAAGAAGACACCGAATGGCATGCTAGTTGCGCAGATAGCCTAGGCTACATCATAAAACTTTTCCTGGAACGGAGTTTGCCTTTCTGAACGTTAAAACGACGACGGAACTGTTCTTTCTACTTCATCTTGTCTGTGCGGCAAAGCAATGGAACGCAGAAGTTGAATAATTCAGTATTGTGAAGCCTCTACTGCTGTGAAGATACGAGGAGTGTGCCTGTGCACTGTTGTGTATCAAACTTTGGGGAACATTTCAAATGAACAAATTGCAGGCCATGTGCGGTTTTCACACGGTATCACTGCATTGCACATTATTTGGTGAACCTCGTTCATTCCCCACTGGCGCGTACTGAATGGGAGGGAATGGATTTGGATGACTTATTTTTGACATATTTGATGAATATACTGATAACCAAATCCATATGTTGAAGTCTTTCGTTTATTCGGATCAGTCTACTTCGAAATGGCAAGTTTTGCCGGGTTTATAAAGTGGACTGGGAGATCAACTTTGTATTTATGCTGTGCGTTTGCCCTGTTCGGTTGTCTTTGCATCGCGTCCCCCACTCATGGTCGTCGGCTCATCTGTTGGCAAGCCATTATGAAGTGTCATGGAGAGCCGGATTGTCACTACGCATATGACCAATACCTTTACGCCTGTGCGCCTGTTATCAACGGGGATAGGAAGAAGTGTCCCAGCCACTGCATCTCGTCCCTTATCCAGCTGAATCTAACTGAGACCGGCCCGTCTCTAGAGGACTGTGACTGCGCCTCGGACCCCGTCTGCCGGAGCACCAAACGCGCCATAGAGCCGTGCCTGCCTCGGACAAGCAACATGGGCTGCACCGAAGCCCGGCGGCAGTGCGAGAGCGATTACCAATGTAGCTCGGCAATGCGTGACTATTTGTTTCACTGCCGTAAACTTTTCGGAGGCGAGAGATGTTCGGACGATTGCAGGAGGGTGATAGCCAACATGCGCAATATGCCCAAAGCACAACAACTTGATACTTGTGTTTGTGATGGCACGGAGAGGACGATATGCGAGTACGTCAAAGTTAGTATGAAAAACTTTTGCTTTGACTCTATGGACAGATACGCAGGCAGCGGGTTTTCTGATTCGGACTCTGAAGATGATTATGATGATATGGAGGATTATGTCTATGTGGAAAACGCTAGTGATTCACCTAAATCCGCCTGTCGGGGTGTATGGACTTCTACTGTGGCCACCATTTTGGTTCTAATGCGTCTTATCTGATAGGGCAGTCTACCCAAGTTGATTCAGCTGTTGGGGAAGTTGTTAGAGAAATAGAGAGGCCTGTGAAACGTTGACACAGAGAGACAGAATAGCTCATGAAAGTGTTGTGACACCAGCACACCTGCTTTAGCGTATACTTTGTGTGTTTGGAAGAGTTTATGGCCTTTGCTCTGCTGTCTTCATAATGGGGCTTCTCAACATTCTATCTGGTCTCAGTCTCTGTGCTGATAGGGCTATGGGTCATCTTGCTCACAAATGTTTATATTTAAAATGTATACATTTTATGTGAATCTCAAAAGTTTATAGATTCATTTCCAGATAGCTGTGCACCTCTAAAATATGTAATTGTTTTAACCAACCCTTAAAGAATGTTCTAGGCCTACTATAAGCTTCTCCTTACCTTGTGTCTCACAAAATATCCCAAAAAGTTTGACACACAATTTTCTTTAATGTGAACAGCCAGCAGCCAGGTGACTTGTAAGTGTACATATGTATAATGCTGTTTCAAGACAATAGTGAAAACATCAGTATAAAACATGTTCTTGGTCACTTGGTGAAAATGGGGACAGACTAATCAAGTTTTCTTTCACTATGAGCTAGACAATAGACATAGGCCTACATTTCATTAAGATGCCATTTAAGCTCTAGTCAGTTGGTAATCATCTAAGTGACAGATGTAAACACATTTACCTAACCACAGTTTGATTTGTTATTCAATATTATTAGCCTTAATCATGTCCCAGACATTTACCTAACCACAGTTTGATTTGTTATTCAATATTATTAGCCTTAATCATGTCCCAGGCATTTACCTAACCACAGTTTGATTTGTTATTCAATATTATTAGCCTTAATCATGTCCCAGGCATTTACCTAACCACAGTTTGATTTGTTATTCAATATTATTAGCCTTAATCATGTCCCAGATATTTCCATAAGCTCAGTATCAATATCAAGTTAAAAAAACAAGTTAAGGGAGATTATTTTTATATGTCAAAATGTGTTAAGTTAAATTGTACAGTATATTGTATGATATGGATTTTTTTCCCCAGAGTTATTTGTTTATTACTGCTAAGAGGATTTTTGCACTGTATAGAAATGTCATGAAATGCTTCACTGTCTACATTGTATTTTAGTGAAAATATAAATGTTCTTGCTTAAAATTCTATTGACTCTTAATTGTTTCCGTCTTAACTCTACTTTATGTAGCCGTATGGGTAGCAGCAGGTGATTTTAGTATGGTGTCTCGCAAATCTTTTGGCAGCTGTACCAATCCTTTCTACATCACAAAACCCCCTCAATACAAACCATCAGTTGATCTGAGCTATTGAATGTTATCTGACTCCTAGAGCAAATGAAGAGTCAGATTGATATACACTTGAATTTGTCAACATTGTTTGCTGAAGGCTAAACTGTTAATGCTGGAAGACTGTATAAACCTGAGGACGAAATAGCCTATCTCCTGGGGATTGCAGCTCAGATGGAGCCAAGATGGGCCTGGCTAGTTTATTTATCCTCACCCCATGTGTTTGTTAGAAGAAGCATTCACACAGAGAGGAGAGAGGGCAAGAAAAGCTGTGTCTGGGTGAATTGAGACTTAAGTAACCATTACAAATGCACTCCGATTGGATTGCTGTTGGTGTGTATGTGTTTAGCTACGAACCATTGCTATGTGTAACAAAGTAGTTTGTGTTTTTATTTGACACTTTCGCATAATCTGTACTGTTATTATCATCCTGAACAGAAGTTGAAATGCTGGTTATTGACCTAGGTCTACCTGTAGATGTTGTAGCCTAGCCTACCCACCATCACCATATACAAAAATATAATAATCTTGGAGTTCACATAGATTCACAATTGTTTTCTCTCTTGGCATCACTGAGAGACAGAAAAAAAAGATGGGACATCATCCTCTCCTTCACCTCTTGTCACAAGAGGGACTTGAGAGCCATGATGGCAGCCATGTTGTTTCTCTCTGGGAGGGGACGAGGGCCCTCCAGCCCAGTGAATGGAGGAGAAGTCGAGTGGCACTTCTGTCATAGAAATGTAAAACACACAATGGTGAAGCGGCACCATGTGCAGACACTTCATTCACTCTCTTTCTCTCTGACACCAGAGAGAAAGGAGAGAGCGGAGAGCTGGGCTGGGGGGAGAGACAGAGACTGCTAGCTATTGCAGATAGGGGCTTCTCGGAAGGACGTGTAAAACTTCTTTCAAAGTTGTATCTCTCGTTGGGCCAGTAACCAAAAGGTCACTGGTTTGAACCCCTGAGCCGGCAAGGTGGGCGAATCTGCAGTTCTGCCCTTGAGCAAGGCAGTTAACCCCCAATAACAACCGCGCCGATGACATGGGCGTAGATTAAGGCAGCCCCCCGCACCTCTGATTCAGAGGGATTGGGTTAAATGCGGAAGACACATTTCAGTTGATCAACTGACCAGGTATCCCTTTTTCTATGTATGAGTAGTACACATATTTTTCTAATAATATATTATGTACAACATACATGAAAACACGAAGTATGCTACATAATCAGGTTACAACTGGTTAACAAACTATTTGATACTGGTTTGTAAAAACATTTTATTATGAGTTCTTTATAAATAGTCTGAGAAATAATTTATTTGAGATTGTAGTTTACTATCAGAATTACAATGAATTTCACCCACGCCTGCGTGGCCACACAACTCCAACACCATCATCAGGTTTCCTGACGACACGACGGTGGTAGGCCTGATCACTGGCGACGATGAGACAGCCTACAGGGAGGAGGTCAGTGACCTGGCAGTGTGGTGCTGGAATGACAACCTCTCCCTCATCAGTACTACCAAGGAGCTGATTGTGGACGACAGGAAATGGTGCAGCGTGCAGGCCCCCATCCACATCGACGGAGCGGGTCGAGAGCTTCAAGTTCCTCGGTATCCAAATCACTAAGCACTTAAAATGGTCCACACACACGCGCACAGTCATGAAGAAGGTGTGACAGCGCCTCTTCCCTCTCAGGAGGTTGAAAAAATGTGGCATGGGCCCTCAAAGTCCTCAAAAAGTTCTACAGCTGTACCATTGAGAGCATTTTGATTGTCTGCATCACTGTTTGGCATGGCAATAGCATCGCCCTCGATCACATGGAGCTGAAGAGGGTGATGCGGACAGCCCAGTACATCACCGGGGCCGAGCTCCCTGCCATCCAGGACCTCTATATCAGACAGGGTGAAAGGAAGGCTCAGAAAATCATATAAATAGCTTACTAAATTGCTACACAGACTATCTGAGTTGACCCTTGTATTTTATTTATTTTTGCACTGTCTTTATGCACACTCACATGGCCCTAAACACTCACACTACACACTCACATGACCCTAAACACTCACACTACACACTCACATGACCCTAAACACTCACACTACACACTCGCATGGCCCTAAACACTCACACTACACACTCACATGACCCTAAACACTCACACTACACACTCACATGACCCTAAACACTCACACTACACACTCACATGACCCTAAACACTCACACTACACACGACCCTAAACACTCACACTACACACTCACATGACCCTAAACACTCACATGACCCTAAACACTCACATGGCCCTACACACTCACACTACACACTCACATGACCCTACACACTCACAGGACCCTACACACTCACATGACCCTACACACTCACATGACCCTAAACACTCACAGGGCCCTACACACTACACACTCACATGGCCCTACACACTCACACTACACACTCACATGACCCTAAACACTCACAGGGCCTCACAGGGCCCTACACACTCACATGACCCTACACACTCACACTACACACTCACATGACCCTACACACTCACACTACACACTCACATGACCCTAAACACTCACAGGGCCCTACACACTCACATGACCCTACACACTCACACTACACACTCACAGGGCCCTACACACTCACACTACACACTCACATGGCCCTACACACTCACATGACCCTAAACACTCACAGGGCCTCACAGGGCCCTACACACTCACATGACCCTACACACTCACACTACACACTCACATGACCCTACACACTCACACTACACACTCACATGACCCTACACACTCACATGGCCCTACACACTCACACTACACACTCACATGACCCTAAACACTCACAGGGCCTCACAGGGCCCTACACACTCACATGACCCTACACACTCACACTACACACTCACATGACACTACACACTTACATTACCCTAAACACTCACATGACCCTAAACACTCACAGGACCCTACACACTCACATGACCCTAAACACTCACAGGGCCTCACAGGGCCCTACACACTCACATGACCCTACACACTCACACTACACACTCACATGACCCTACACACTCACACTACACACTCACATGACCCTAAACACTCACAGGGCCTCACAGGGCCCTACACACTCACATGACCCTACACACTCACACTACACACTCACATGACCCTACACACTCACACTACACACTCACAGGGCCCTACACACTCACACTACACACTCACATGGCCCTACACACTCACACTACACACTCACATGACCCTAAACACTCACAGGGCCTCACAGGGCCCTACACACTCACATGACCCTACACACTCACACTACACACTCACATGACCCTACACACTCACACTACACACTCACATGACCCTACACACTCACATGGCCCTACACACTCACACTACACACTCACATGACCCTAAACACTCACAGGGCCTCACAGGGCCCTACACACTCACATGACCCTACACACTCACACTACACACTCACATGACACTACACACTTACATTATCCTAAACACTCACATGACCCTAAACACTCACAGGACCCTACATACTCACAGGACCCTACACACTCACATGACCCTACACACTCACAGGGCCCTACACACTCACAGGGCCCTACACACTCACATGACCCTACACACTCACAGGACCCTACATACTCACAGGGCCCTACATACTCACACAAACAGTCACCACATCATTTGCTCACACACACATAATATGAACCTACACACTCACATACAATCACCATATAAGATGCTACTCCTCTGTTTATCATATATCCTGATGCCTAGTCACCTTATCCCTCCCTATACATCTACCTCTATCACTCCAGTATCCTTGCACATTGTAAATATGGTACTAGAACTGACTGACCCTGTATACAGTATGTATATAGTATGCTTACATAATTTCTTGTGTGTTTTTGTTCTCCCTTTTGTTATTTTTAGTATGACATTGTTATTGATTACTGCATTATTGGGGTTAGAGCTGGAAAAAAGTCATTTCACTGTACTTGTGCACATGACATTAAAACTTAAAACTTGCTCAAGTTACTTTTGCTTTCCTTCCCACTCAATGTAAAAATAAAAAAAAAAGAAGAAAACTGTGGAAGCCCTGCAGCTTTGTCACGGTGATGTGGCGAATGCATTTATGGGCCTTTGTTTGCCGTCACAAAAGAGGGTCCTGCCGCTTTAAGAGGGCAGGCCTGGTCTCCAACCATTATTAATTGTATTGCCTCATTATTATTGCTAGGGATAATGAAGGAATGGGAGTCATATGGGGCCCCCAAAACCATACTTTCTCCTGAAATGTTTTCAATTCACTTTTGGCACTGGAGGAAAATAGGCAAGATGTTTTTTTCCATCATGCTGAAATAGAGGAGAGGCTAGAAGGGGATGGGTGCAGCGCTGCAGGACACACTACCTCATTAAAGTCACCTCATCATAACTCAACCCTCTACCTCTAGTACCCCCCCTTCCCCATTTATCCACACACACAGATGCACCCAAACACAAACACATACATACAGATGCACCCAAACACAAACACACACACACAAGCACATAGCATACACACACACTAACCCCTCGTTCTGGGTAACTCTGTGATCTGCAGAAGCAGACTAAAGGTCTTACATTAGTGGACATTCCAATCTAGACACAATTAAGGCGATGATGTGACTTATGGTTGAGATGCTTCTTGGAACAATGATTAACAAACCCCTGAGCATACTGACCACCTTTTCCTCTCTGAACTTTTTCTCAGTTGAAATACATTACTAGAAGGTAAACCATTAACATTTTACACAATGTAAACTGCGTAAATGAAATAAGTATCCATACTGGATATCTAAGGTAATTGTGTGGTATTCTAATATCAAAAAAGGGCATATTTCATAAGATGCATACATGTTACACAGAAACATTTTTTTACACTTTTATTTCACCTTTATTTAACCCGGTAGACCGGTTGAGAACAAGTTCTCATTTACAACTGCAACCTGGTCAAAATAAAGCAAAGCAGTGCGACAAAAAACAACACGGAGTTACACATGGAATAAACAACCGTACAGTCAATAATACAATGTCAAAATCTGTATACAGTGTGTGTAAATGGAGTAAGGAGGTAAGGCAATAAATAGGCCATAGTGGCGAAGTAATTACAATTTAGCAAATTAACACTGGAGTGATAGATGTGCAGATGATGATGTGCAAGTAGAAATACCAGTGTGCACAATAGCAAAGAAAAGTCAATAAAAACAACATGTGTGCCCCTTAACAATTTTCCATGTTGTTTAAGAAGCATCTGTAGGCTACTCAATGAACAACAATAATAAATAGTAATAAAAATGCCAGTAATGAAATTACTACCTTTCTCTTTTAAGCTTCTGTGAAACTCTTCAAAATTCCAAACTGCCACATTGATTCTGTCACGTCAAGCCCTTTGTGAGTTCACCGGCCTTTGAAGAAAACTGTCTCTAATCCAGTTAGACTTCCTTGTGCCTCCTGTGAACCCTAAGCTAGATGGAGAGAAAAATAGGCGAGAGACTAAAATTGTTCTGGAAGAGAAGGTTGATTTCCTATTTGTGTGTAAACAATCAGACTAACTTAG
The DNA here is from genome assembly GCF_023373465.1 of Oncorhynchus keta. Lineage (NCBI taxonomy): Eukaryota > Metazoa > Chordata > Actinopteri > Salmoniformes > Salmonidae > Oncorhynchus > Oncorhynchus keta. The sequence continues at coordinate 41,493,681 of NC_068432.1, forward strand.
AAACGTTGCTGATTTGAAATTGAACTTTAAAGTATAAAGCAAGTGTGTAATGTTTTTTAAATATACAAACATACAGATATAAGATCTTAATTTGATCACTATTTTGTTGCTGAGAATGGTCCTGCACCGCTGGAAGTGCACAAGCTTTGTTATTTAGGTCAATTCCCTGAAAACCCACACTAAAACACGGTTTACACTACTTTTGGATAGCTAATAGACTATCTGATCAGGCAGCATTATGGACTAAATGTTCAAATCCGGTTGCTGCAGGATTATTTTGTTTTGACAATACTGATAAAATGTAGATCCTACAGCTGTATGCTACAGTATATTTGTTTAAATGCAAGCTCTTAGGACAGGGTGCATTTTTCCTCTTTCATTGACATATTTGCTTGTCATGACTGTATTTAACCACACCATGTCTTGTGGAAGGGACTTCTGACAGTATTCTTGACTACTTACCTCTCAGGACTAACTAGAGAATAAACAAACTCACCCACAGACAAGCTGAGTAGGTAAACCCCCAGGCCAGTGGTCTACTGAGGGCTGTAGAGGTTACTGGGTTGTGAGGGAGGGGGCTGCCTGGGTCACCCTGGGCTTTAGGAGAGGTGAGGGGGTTATGTGGGGGAGGGGCTGATTTATTGTTTTTAAGTGCCTGGGGCGGGGGGGGGGCTGTGGTCTGGAGGAGAGGGGAGGGGGTTGGATGTTGTCGAGTTCAGATCTCTCTGAATGATGATGCTGACACAAAGGTAATGTCCCAAATGGCACCATATTCCCTATGTAGTGCACTACTTTTCCTGGTCAAAAATAGGATAAGGCGATGGTAAAAAGTAATGCACTTACATAGGGAATAGTGGGACATAGACATTATCTATGTGGGACATAGATAAAGAATGGGGATATTCACCCAGGCCAATCAGATAACTTCTTCCAACCCATGCAGGGATCTCTGGAACGCTGGAGTTGAGCTCTCAGTGGGGCGCCCTGATTGGTTTCTCATTCCTGCCTCTCCTTCCTGCGTCCAGGGCCAGAGAAGACCAATAGAGGAACGCTAATGTTTTGAAAGGACCGAGGGAGTCGAGAGTGAAGCGTAGGTTTTGAAAGGACCGAGGGAGTCGAGAGTGAAGCGTAGGTTTTGAAAGGACCGAGGGAGTCGAGAGTGAAGCGTAGGTTTTGAAAGGACCGAGGGAGTCGAGAGTGAAGCGTAGGTTTTGAAAGGACCGAGGGAGTCGAGAGTGAAGCGTAGGTTTTGATTTTGGGTTGCGGGGGAGAGTAGAGAAGGAGGAAGAAGGAACACAAAACATTGCTGACACGGGGCATCATTTCATTTCCACGGTGCTGGGACAGCTGTGTGCAGTAATCTGCCATGGCTCCACTGACCCCAGGGGGGAGACTTCAACTGTGTCCAGCCGTTTAGAGGAGAGGACCAGGGAGTGGAGCCCCTTTCACACCATTCAGGGGTTTGTCTTAAAGCAATATACCCCCCTATACTTCTCTGAGAGGGGAATATGCAGTCCTGTGTATTTAGGTCCGAGGACGCAAGGAGACAACAATGGGTCATTTTTTAAAGCAAATTTAGAATTCATGCCTTGGTTCTATAGCTGTTTGATCAATGAGCTGGGAAACAATTACACACACACACACACACACACACACACACACACACACACACACACACACACACACACACACACACACACACACACACACACACACACACACACACACACACACACACACCCCTATATGCAAGAGTTTAGATCTTGGGAAAAATATTTTTTAGAAAGTTAGTTGACCTTTATTTATTTTATTTTACTTTTAGCTACCATTCTGTAAGTTGCTATTTGTTGTTTGGAAAATGTACAAACATAAAAATAATCTATTATCATATGGAATATGGCTTTATACAGCCTTTAAGCAACCACATCACTTCTAGCCTGGGGATACATAGATACTTAAATGGGATTTGAGTGCATGATCATTTTTGGGAAATAATAATGGCTGTCTATTTCCTTCTGAAGTAAAGGGCCAGGTTCCTACCCTACAATTGTTTACATGTATCTTGTAATTCTGTTCTGTTTTCCATTATGCACTTGTTGTCCCCGTATATGTTTTTTATACTTTTGCGTCAATCAAGGTTTTTAACTTCTCCTTTTCTTCATGTGATCATTAAATCATCCTCACACTTTAATATTGCCAAATATAATATAACCAACGTGTTTTAGCATACAAACAGAATATTAAAAAACAACTCCCTCAAATATACTCTTCTTTCAAATGACGTTTCAAAGTACTTTTCCCGTTTTGCGTACTCAACAATTAACCAATATAAAAAATATGAGTTAACAGAGAACTGGGAGAGTCTATCGAAGGAAAGAGGTTCATTATTTTGTGCTAACCGTTTTGTTATAGAGAGGGGTGAGAACAAAACATTTTATCCTAAGATAATGGCCCGAGGCAAGGGGGATGTCGGTAGTGAATAGGGTCTCCCTGGATCTCAATGGGAGCCCAAAGCTTTACTCCATTATCTTGACATCCTGAGGGCCAGGGGCCACCACCCCCAGCCACTGTCTAGGTATTCATCCATCACACATTCCTCCCACTCTCTCTATTTCTCTCTAGCTCTATGCTCTGAGGCTTTTTCTTTTTACCATGAAGGGAGGACAGTTTTATGGTGTTATTTTTGAAAAACAAAATGTAGGTCAGTCTTGAGAGGGGAAGAGATGGAGTGATAGAGAGAGGAAGGGAGAGGCACTGGATATGAGAGATAGAGAACATGCAATTACAAGAGAGAAGAACAATAGAGTTTTGGTAGAGGGAGAGAGAGAGACAGACAGACAGACAGGCAGACAGGCAGGCAGGCAGGCAGGCATTGGGGTGGCAGGTAGCCTAGTGGTTAGAGCAGGTAGCCTAGTGGTTAGAGCTTTGGGCCACTAACCGAAAAGTTGCTGGATTGAATCCCCAAGGTAAAAATCTGTTGTTCTGCCCCTGAACAAGGCAGTTAACCCACTGTTCCCTGGTAGGCTGTAATTGTAAATAAGAATGTGTTCTTAACTGAATTGCCTAATTAAATAAAGGTTAAGGAGAGAGAGAGAGAGGGGTAGGGAGAGAGACAGCACAGACAGACACAGAGAGAGAGAGAATTGAGAGAGACAGAGACAGACAGCGAGTGAGAGAGGAGTCAAGGTTAAGACTGAGGCCAAAAAGTGTTTGAGTCGTAGCGGCTATTGAAACAAGCCAAGCAATAAGCACTCAGAATATGAGGGTTTACCACAAGATTTGTTTGTGGAACCAAAATATAATTATAAGAGGCCCCTTCCGTTTCCTTATCTGTGTTGCACAAATGAAATGATAAGATTCATCTCTACTGTCTCCATTACCTAAGCATAACAGCAATGGAGAAGTGATCACATTGGAAAGGTTGCCTAAAAGATCTCATGCGAGTGATTTAAATGTGTTAGAAACACATACCTTTAAGGTATGCTGCGGTGCTGCAGTTGATTTGATGTATTACTGTGCAACTTTCAGACAGTGGCAGCAGTGGCAGTACTCTCATTGCTTTATAAGCAAACCAACACTTTGACATCCCCACATTCCCTCCCTCCCTCCCTCCCTCCCTCCCTCCCTCCCTCCCTCCCTCCCTCCCTCCCTCCACCACTCTCTTCCCCCTTCTCCCTCTTTCCCTCCCCTCCCTTTACCACTCCACCACTGTTTGTTTAACAAGCTTGGCTCAGGCGTAGGGATCTCCAGTCATGCTTGCAGTGTTGACGGTAAATGACTCAATTTAAACCCGAGAGCAAACAGGCAAATCAAAGCCAGCCGAGCTAGGCAAATATCACAGTTCATCTCAAGCCCTTTCTAGCCATTGTGAGAGCAGGATCTAGGAGCATTAGGCCAGTCATAATGACTTTGTTCACAGCTCTCAGATGGAAACAGATAAACAGCGTCACAAAAGGGGTCAGGACACTTGTGGATGTTAGCAGAGGCTTTAACAAAGGCAGAATGGACTTGACAGTGAAGTGCTATGTAGTAAAAGGGATACAGAGACCAGCGGGACACAGAGACCAGCGGGACACAGAGACCAGCGGGGCACAGAGACCAGCGGGACACAGAGACCAACGGGACATAGAGACCAGCTGGACACAGAGACCAGCGAGACACAGAGACCAACAGGACACAGAGACCAGCTGGGCACAGAGACCAGCGGGACACAGAGACCAGCGAGACACAGAGACCAGCGGGACACAGAGACCAGCAGGACACAGAGACCAGCAGGACACAGAGACCAGCAGGACACAGAGACCAGAGGGGCCAGAGAGAAGAGACCGGGCCAGAGAGACCAGCAGAGAAACAGAGACCAGCTGGGCACAGAGACCAGCGGGACACAGAGACCAGCGGGACATAGAGACCAGCTGGACACAGAGACCAGCGAGACACAGAGACCAACAGGACACAGAGACCAGCTGGGCACAGAGACCAGCGGGACACAGAGACCAGCGAGACACAGAGACCAGCGGGACACAGAGACCAGCAGGACACAGAGACCAGCAGGACACAGAGACCAGCAGGACACAGAGACCAGGGGGCCAGAGAGAAGAGCAGGCCACAGAGACCAGCGAGACACAGAGACCAGCTGGGCACAGAGACCAGCTGGGCACAGAGACCAGCGAGACACAGAGACCAGCGGGACACAGAGGATCAGGAACATCTTTACGACCTGGCCTGTCTGGTTCCAGTTTGCTCAATCTAGGTACCCTGCTGTTACCAGTTCAGACTTGTGTCAAATGATAAACTTGGCTATGTGAGAGGTAATGCCAAAATATGTTCATATCGAAAGAGAGTTCTCTTGTATACATACTTATTGCTAGCCTAAGATGTCTACATGCTGCAAACCTAATTTAAAAGGTCATGGTTTCTCTACACTCTTAGAAAAATGGCTTCCAAAAGGGTTGGTAAGCTGTCCCAATAGGAGAACCATTTTCAGGTAAAAACCCTTTTGGGTTCCATGTAGAACCCTCTGTGGAAAGAGTTCTTCATATAACCCAAAATGGTTCTACCTGGAACAAAAAAGGTTTCTCCTATGGGGACAGCCATAGGTTTCTCCTATGGGGACAGCCAAAGAAACATTTCAGGTTCTTGATAGCACCTTTTTTTCGAAGAATGTATATACAATAAAAAATATCTTATTTTTCTCCTGTCCATGTCAAGATAAACCATCTCTGAATCTCAATCACCTTCATTCGTCAGTCTCCATGTCCTATCCAGATCTTAGTTTGTCTTTCCCCTCTCCCTCTCCCCCTCTCTCCCTATCCTTCTATATCTCTCACCTTATCACTCTCTTTTGCTTTCTCTCTCCACCCTCTCCCATCTCTCTCCCAGTTTCAGCGCATCTGTTTCTCATTTCCATGGTGTAGCTGCTTGGAATGTGGCCATGTTTTTAGAGATGAGTTATTAGGCCATTAATACATACTTTACCCAACACTTTTTGAAGTGGGCCAAAGTGGAAAGACACAGCAGCACTGTGTTTTAGGAACAATGCTGTTTTGGATGACTTCTTTTAGTATGGTTTCATGGTTTCATGTCTATTTGTAATGTTGAATACGTGTTTTGTAAAATGTGTTTTATATGTTTGTGACAGCAACGGGCTGATCAGATTTACCGGCTGTTGTTTTTCTGTAAATGTATACGGCCCTCCAGTGCCGTTAGGTCAATTTCCTTAGTAGACAAAAGAGGATAACTTCTTTGTGGAAGCTCTCTAACGATAATGCATTTAACTTACAGTGCATTCGGACAACAGTGCCTGATCATCAACAACAACGAGACAGCCTATAGGGAGGAAGTCAGAGACCTGGCCAGGTGGTGCCAGAATAACAACCTATCCCTCAACGTAACCAAGACTAAGGAGATTATTGTGGACTACAGGAAAAGGAGGACCGAGCACGCCCCCATTCTCATCGACGGGGCTGTAGTGGAGCAGGTTGAAAGCTTCAAGTTCCTTTGTGTCCACATCAACAACAAACTAGAATGGTCCAAACACACCAAGACAGTCTAACCGGGCTATCTGCATTGTGTCCCACCCACCACTCGCCAACCCCTCTTTTAAGCTACTGCTACTCTCTGTTCATCATATATGCGTAGTCACTTTAACCATATCTACATGTACACACTACACACTCAATCAGCCTGACTAACCGGTGTCTGTATGTAGCCTCGCTACATTTATAGTATCGCTACTGTATATAGCCTGTCTTTTTACTGTTGTTTTATTTCTTTCCCTACCTATTGTTCACCTAATACCTTTTTTGCACTATTGGTTAGAGCCCGTAAGTAAGCATTTCACTGCATTTCACCTGTTGTATTCAGCGCACGTGAAAAATACACTTTGATTTGATTTACATAAGTATTCAGACCTTTTACTCAGTGCCTTGTTGAAGCACCTTTGGCAACGATTATAGCCACAAGCCTTCATGGGTATGACGCTAAAAGCCTGTATCTCAGGTCTCTCCTCTGGCTGGCCACTCAAGGACATTCAGAGACTTGTCTCAAAGCCACTCCTGCATTGTCTTGGCTGTGTGCTTAGGGCTGCTGTCCTGTTGGAAGGTGAACCTTCGCCCCAATTTGAGGTCCTGGACACACTAGGTGAAAGCTATGATCCCTTATTGAGTTCACTTCTTAAATCTATTTCAATCAGTGTAGAAGAAGGGGGAGATTTTTGAAGGTTAAAGAAGGATTTGAGGGCAAAAGGGGGGTGCAACTCAATATTAGGAAGCTGTTAATGTTTTGTCCATTCAGTGTATATACAGTGCATTCAGAAAGTATTCAGACCCCTTTTCCCACATTTTGTTATGTTACAGCCTTATTCTAAAATGGATTAAATAAAACATTTTTCCTCATCAATCTAATTACAATACCTCATAATGACAAACCGAAAATAGGTTTTTAGACATTTTTTAAAATTGATAAAAAAACAAAACAGAAATGCCTTATTTACATAAGTATTCAGACCTTTTGCTTTGGGACTCAATTGAGCTCAGGTGCTTCCTGTTTCCATTGATCATCCTTAATATGTTTCTACAATTTTATTGGAGTCCACCTGTGCTAAATTCAATTGATTGGACGTGATTTGGAAAGGCACACACGCATCTATATAAAGTCCCACATTTGACAGTGCATGTCAAAGCAAAAACCAAGCCATGAGGTCGAAGGAATTGTCTGTAGAGGTCCGAGACAGAATTGTGTAAAGGCAAAAATCTGAGGAAGGGTAACAAAAAAGGTTGGCACCATTGAAGGTCACCAAGAACACAGTGGCCTGGAAGAGGTTTGGAACCACCATGATCATAAAAGGCACACAACAGCCCACTTGGTGTTTGCCAAAAGGCACCTAAAGGACTCAATGAGAAACAAGATTCTCTGGTCTGATAAAACCAAGATGGAACTCTTTTTGCCTGAATGCCAAGCATCACGTCTGGAGAAAACTTGGCACCATCCCTATGGTGAAGCATGGTGGTGGCAGCATCATGTTGTGGAGATGTTTTTCAGCGGCAGGGACTGGGAGACTAGTCAGGATCGAGGGAAAGATGAACGGAGAGATCCTTACACCTGGTCAGTCTGTCATGGAAGAGCTGCTGTCCTTAATGTTTGGTACACTTTGTGCATATTTTAACACGAGAGCATTATGGTTCTAGATATTTGGTTTCCTGAAGGAGGAATAATGACATTATGATTGCCAAACAACAGCAATAGGTTTTGGTTAAAATGCATTCCAAGCCTCCATTTCCCTTAACTTCCTGAGATTATGAGATTATCAAAGATGATCATGAAGACAAACCTAAGGTTTCTAAGGACCATATGAATTGTATTAACACTGTTGGCCACAAGGCGGAATAGTTTCTTGTTAGACGATCAGTCAAAGGAAGCTACTTCAGGTCACAGTCTAGTGAACACTTGAGATTAGGATGAATTTTAAATATGTAATGGGAGGTTTTCATGTTGTATGGATACCTTTCATCATGAACTCTCAATAAAAAGGTCAAACTTTATTGGCAATGTTGATTTGGAAAACAGAACTAGGCCTACTTCAAGGAATACGTTGATACAGTTTTTAATATTAAAAAATGACATAGGTGTGTGTCTGGCGTATGCGTGTGGATGTGTTTGCGTGTGTGTATGAGTATGAGTATGAGTGAGTGAGCGAACATGTGTATAAGATGCATTAACTGCTCTTTGTCTACATGTATGGGGTTCCTTTAGTTATGCGGTGTCATCATAGTGTTCTGTATGAGTGTGCTCAGCAGTAGTCTTCAGTGACTATGTCTCCCCTGCAGGTGGCATCATAGTGTCCTGTATGAGTGTGCTCAGCAGTAGTCTTCAGTGACTATGTCTCCCCTGCAGGTGGCATCAGAAAGACCCTGTGTGTTACAGCTGCGGGTCCTGATACGTTTTCCTCCACTGCAGCCTGACCAGGCTCCCCAACACGACCAGTTCCCCTCCTGAGGAACCCTCTCCACGGGGGCTTTACTATTCTTATCTGGAGAAGAAAACTATATTTTCAGCTTGACAGCTTTAACTATATACATAGGACAGTGTGCTTGTGCGTGCATACATGCTTGGGCATGCGTGTGTATACAACGGCTGGCTCCACTCACTGTTATCAGCCTTGGCATCCTGGCAGGCCAGACCTTCAAACTGGGGCAGACAGAGACACAGGCACTTCCCGTCCAGCAGGGCCAGAGAGCCCCCGTTGTGACAGGGCTTACACTTGCACACACTGTACTCAGCCTCGTACTCCTGAGTGGCTCTCTGCATGTTAAGCCTCCTGGTGTTCGCATCAGGCATACTCAGTGGGATCAGGGTCTGAATGGGTTCTGGCTATGAGGGGAGACAGACAGGACAGGAAACTGACTTACTGTAACATTCAGTTCAATACAACACAAGGAAACAGAGTTGTGATGTGAACTGGAGACAGATGGAAGTGGAGTTATTGGGCATGGGATAGAATGACGGTCAAAGATAAAAGTAACAAAACGTTTTTAAAAATACATTTGAATGACACCGAGGGGCAACGCTGTTACATCCACTCGCATTCAAACCCATGCATGTGCACACACACGGACACACACTCACTAATACACTCATACACTCATACACAGATGTAAATAGTGCAAACATGCACTGAAACGTATTCAGTTGGCCTTGCTGTTATGATGTTTGTTGTCCTGGATGTATTTTGTTTTCTGTTGTTTTCAGTTGTTATTTTCTGTTGGTGTTTCTGTTTTCCTTTGTTTACATTTCTTCTCTTTTGTTCATTTTGTTGGCTGTTGGGGGACTGTGGCTTGGGGGGAATGGAACGTGAGGTTGGTTTTTTTTGGGGGGGGGGGGCTTCACTGCAGGTAGATTGTATGTTTTAATATACATACAGTATATATTTTTTATTACAAAAATACAACTTTAACAATCCCCTTTTGGGCAGTGTAACACCTTCTTTCAGATCTACACAGTGTTTATAGGAATGAGACAGTATGGGATGGATTCGGAATTGTGCCCTCACCTCACTGCTGAGGAGTGCAGGGGCATCGCCCACTGTCCGGGCCCAGTTCTGATAGGTCTTCACGTCCATTAGCCCCTCCTTCGTTATCTGGGTTCTCATGGCGACAGCGGCCTCCAGGGTTCCGCCCCTGACTACAGTTATCACCTTATCCACCAGCGCCTTGCCCTCCTTCTCAGCTGTGGATACAGAGCCACCATAGGAATCAGGAATCAAGGAGGGTGGGTGTTGTGTGTGTGTGTCTGTGCCAGCAGCATACCACCATGCATGCCACTGCTGGCTTGCCTCTGAAGCTAAGCAGGGTTGGTCCTGGTTGGGAGACCAGATGCTGCTGGAAGTGGTGTTGGAGGGCCAGTAGGAGACACTCTTGATTGGGGACATTGCCCTGTGTAGGGTGCCGTATTTCAGATGGGACATTAAACGGGTGTCTTGACTCTGTGGTCACTAAGGATCCCTTGGCACTTATCTTAAGAGTAGGGGTGTTAACCCTGGTGTCCTGGCTAAATTCCCAATCTGGCCCTCATACCATCAGGGCACCTAATCATCCCCAGCTTCCAATTGGCTCATTCATCCCCCCCTCCTCTGTAACTATTCCCCAGGTCTTTGCTGTAAATGAGAATGTGTTCTTAGTCAACTTACCTGGTAAAATAAGGGTTAACCCTTATTTTACCAGGTAAGTTGACTAAGAACACATTCTCATTTACAGCAAACGGTATGTTTGTGTTGACGGACCTGTGTTTTTATTCACAGTTTCTTTACAGTGTCCGGGTCTGATGTGGGCATCTCCTCCAATCCCGATGTTGGTGTCAAAGTTTGCTGAGATTCCAACTTTAATGCAGTCCTGGAGCTTTCTCTCAGTCAGCTCTATAGGAGAGACAACATTGCTAAAACATCAAATACGGACATCACTGCAAACAGGAGAGGTTTTTATATGGTCACATTTCATTCATTTTCCCAAATCATTATAAAAAACATTCATATAGAACCAAATATTTTCTCTCTGATCCTCAATACAATGTTGGGCTGTTTTGAATAAGAGCCCTAGCTAGTATTGATGTTTCATGTATCAGTGGTAGCCTCTTAAAGGCCCAGTGCAGTCAAAATGGTCTTTTTCTTATATCATATGTACAACAGCTGATGAAACTAACACTGTAAAGTGTGATTTTTATTTTTTTTATCAGATGGCAAAAGTCCCGATGTTAAATCTTCGTCATACTTCTTCTGCACAAAACTCCTCTTACACCACTTAAGCTAGAAACACCATTCAAACTTTAAAATGTGCAGACTGGTCTGGAATAGTGTGCTTGCATACAACTGTTTGATATTATTTAAACTTTCTGTCCATCTTCATTCACTTTAATTGTGACATCACTTCAAACTTCCATTCACTGTAAATGCAACAATGCAACTTGAGACAAATCAGCTACTTTGGCTAAACAATTATACATCTTCTCTGCTCTTCAAATCTGAAATAATAACATAATTATCTGGTACCGTTACAGCATCAACATTTTCTGTAACTTTAAAAACGGACATTTTGATCTTTCCGAACAAGTTAGACAAGAAGTTAGAGGGTATGAAATCTTCATCCACTTCTCTGCTATTCCAATCAGTTCACTGAACAAAAATATCCGCTACGGATCTAACAATACAGCCGTTTTAGTAACTGCATTAAAAAAAAATGCCAACTTTTTCCTAACAACTGACATTTTGACCAAAGTTGAAGTAGACATCTTGGTCTACTTCTGTGCGATACATATCTGGAAATACGAACAGAAATATCTACTACCAATCAAGCGCTACAGATGTTTTAAACACCACAGCAACTAATTTAGCCACGTTCCCACTGTTGAATTAATTGCTATGTAACTTTTCAGAACTTTCAAATTAGGACAATGTGGGAGCGCATTCTAAGCATGAGACAATGAGTAAACGTTGTTACTAATAACACTAATCAGCTACCTTGACCACTTTTCTCAACAATATGTCGTAGACAAAACCTTACACCTTGGTCTACTTCTCATATATTCAAATCTGAAATCAAAACAGCAATAACAATAACTACTTAAGTAAAATATTTTAAACTTCTTCCACTACCACACAAATACTTGTAAAGAGTTTAAAGCAAGTCCCCCCCAATTTTTCTTCACGGAAAATAACCATCCAGTTTCCTGATAGTTGCTGGTAAAAAAAAATGCACTCTACACAGGAACTTCTAATCAGCAGGTTTGCATTGGCGGGAATTCCGGCTTTCCATGGTGACAACACCATACAGTAAATAGGTTAATTGACCAATAACAATGTTCTAACCCTCTGCCAATAACAGCTAGTTTTCCGGTTTCCCCTCCCCACTCAGACCACTCCCAGCCAGTCCTATAAAATTATTGGTTGAGAAATAGTTTTCCTAAAAAGTTATTTTTTCCAATTTTAATGGAAATCTATTACAATAAGGTATTTAATTGTTACCCAGAAAGTATTTGATATAAAAACAGCTGCATTGGACCTTTAAGAGTAGTGTTGGTAGAAAAACAACACGATTTTAAGATCCCTACTTTTGTCCTTGATGGTGTCCTGGTTGAGAACGTAGACCAGCTGGTACTCTCCTCCAGACTTCCCATTCCTGGTGTAGTGAGTCCCATAGTCCTCCAGAAAGCTGCATTCCATTCAATTCAATTCCATTAAATTACATTCCATTCAACTTAACTCAAAACACTTCATCCATCCCACAATTGTCCAAGCAGGAGTAGGCAAATACACAACTATTTATATACATTATATATCAATCTACATAAGATATAGTCACAAAAACAATGTGTTTCTAGTGTAATGATAACAGTCCAACCTGAAGTACTGTCCTTTCTCGTACTCCAGAGGTAGAGACTTGACATGCTCTAAAAACTCCCCAGCCACCTGAAGGTCCCGGGAACGCATCCTATAGGTGCTCAGCTGCACATGGCCGTTCACACGCATGAAACTCTTGTTCTGATTGGACAAGAACCAACATCAATTCATAAATTCAAATCAGGGAGTTTAAAATCAATCTGCCAAGACATTTTAGACTTCCGTCAAATATAAAGCCACTGTGATTTACAAGATGGATGAAATAAACAAATACAAATGGACTGAAAGTATTTTATCCATGGGGGTACAGAGAGCGTACACTACAGTATAACATGAAGCCTACTGTACCTTGATGGTAGTGTACTCCGAGACTTCCTTGATCATCTGTGTCCTGTCATACTCAGCATCCAACCCAACCCCTCCTGACACAGTCGTATTGGACTTGGCCATAGACTTTTCTGTGGGGGTGAATTTTATGTTCAACCCAGCGCTCACAGTCAACTTGGTCTCAGTCATCAGTTCCCTCAGGAGGGTGTATGTGTCCTCATAGATCTCTTTGGAAACGGTCTCCTCTGCTATAGTCTGGGAAAGACACATGCAGGGGTCAGAGGTCAATCACCAAGGTTTGAATTTGCTGAAGTGTTACATACTGTATTGTCTCGTCTTCGAACCCAGAAGCAAATCTCACATGCTCATTGGCCAGCTACTAGATGTTAATAGTCTGTCACAATGTGGGATGGAACTTTGAGAAAATATACAGACAATATCATAAAGCCAGAATGTTTTGGGTCAGTGCAATTTAAGAACTGATTTGAAATTACATAAAGATGATTTGAAATTACAATGCAAGAATTGAAAAGTTACATTTATGGACGGAGAAGTGATTCATCTTAGTCTGAAATCTGAGCTGAATATCTCTGTTTCAATATTGTTTTACTGAAGTGAAGGCAAATTCCAGGCTAGGCCTTACTCACCTCATAGTTGAGCAAGCCCACGTTCCAAGGCAGCCTGTTATACTCGTTGTTATTGGTGTTTTTCACCTTGTTGCACATCCCATTGAAGTAGTCGTTGTTGAAGGGGTTTATACGGGGCTCCATGCCCAAGATGTTGATTCTGTCACAGCATAAAGACAGACACAGAACTTAAAAGAACACTAATATAATATGTATTTCTATGGACATGTCAGAGAGCTCGGTATTCAGACCTGAGTGGCTGCTGGAGAGCATTCAGGAGCAGACCCGAGTTCAAATAGTATTTGTTTTCTTTACTTTGTGTCTTTGATTGAGTGTGCCTGGAGTCGAGGTTTGCATTTTTGGGAATATTCCATTGCACCAGGCATACTCAATCAAGTGCAGCTATCATCCCGTGCTCAAGAAAGGGAAAGTAACTGAACGACTAGCGATCCGTAGCACTAACTTCCATCATCAAAAAAAAATAAGTATGTATGTATGGTATAGGTATGTATAGGTATGCGTATGTGTATATGTATGCATGTGTGTATGGATATATATATTTACCAAAAAAATAATGGGGGATTGGAAATGATGCATTCAATTACATTGGAAGCAACATTCTTTCTGCAATATTAAGCTGATCCTCCCTCTAGAGAAAGAAAAAACACTTCCGTCATCATGAAATGCTTCAAAAGGCTAGTCAAAGACTACACCAAAGACTACAAAGACATCACCTCCTCCCTCCCCTGACACACTCAACCCTCTCCAATTCGCCTACCGCCCTGACAGATCTACGAACGAAGCAATCACCATTGCGCTGCACACTGCCCTCACCCACTTGTACAAAATGGATGCATACAGTATGTGAGGTGTCACGATCGTTTGTAGAAACGGACCAAGGCGCAGCAAATGTTGAGATCCACATTATTTATTAGAAAGTGAGACTAAGCAAAGATAAATAAACAAACTAACAATGAACTGTGACTACAGAGATGCTACAGGCACTAACACAAAACAATGTCCCATAACACACAGGTGGAAAAAACGCTACTTAAGTATGATCCCCAATTATCAAATTGGGAATCATACTAAAACACCAACATAGAAAAAACTAACTAGAACCCCACATAGAAAATATAAACTAGACTAGACTAAACCCCTGGTCACGACCTGACCTACTCTACCATAGAAAATAAAGGTATTCTATGGTCAGGACGTGACATGAGTTTGCTGCTCATTGACTACAGCTCTGTCTTCAATACCATAGTGCCATCTAAACTCATCACAAAGCTCACGACCCTGGGACTGAACTCCTCTCTATGCAACTGTGTCATGGACTTCCTGATGGGTCGCACCGAGGTGGCATCATTACCTCCGCCACAATGATCCTCATCACAGAGGCCCCAGAAGGGTGCATCCTAGGTCCCCTTCTGTATTGCCCGTATACCCACGATTTCGTGGTTTCACACAGTTCCAACTCCATTATCAAGTTCGCTGATGACACGATAGTAGTAGGCCTGATTACCAACAATGATGAGACGGCCTACAGAGAGGAGTTAGGCACTCTGACGGCGTGGTGCCAGGTAAACAACCTCTCCCTCAACATCAGCAAAATAAAGGAGCTGATTGTGGACTTCAGGAGGAACCAGGTTGGGCCCCATCCACATCAACGGTGTCATCGTGGAGACGATACAAAACGTAAAGTTCCTCGGCATACACATCTCTGATGAGCTGAAATGGTCAAACCACACGGACACCGTAGTGAAGCAGGCAAGGCAGCAACTCTTGAACCTCAACAACAAACATTTACCCTGCACACCCTCCAATGGACATTTATCATTGTTACAGCTGGAAATATGTATATATTATTCGTTTTTATTATTGTTTCATTCACTTCTCACCGCCCTCCCCTGCTGCTCCCCCCCTCTATAGACACTTACCCTGCACACACCCCCCAATGGACATTTATCATTGTACAGTTTTAAATGTGTATATTATTATTATTATGATTGTCTCATTCACTTCTATTTTTTTGACCTGCACTGTTGGAGCTCGGAGCGTAAAAATTGCACTGTAACTTGCGAATCAATCTGCGATCTTGTGCATGTGAATAACAAACTAATCTGATGTCAAATATTTAAAAGAAAAATAAATACTAGTTGAACCCTATTTGGTCTGCTACTGTCCAGGTGTTTGAGAGGTGAGTGCTGCTGTGCTGACCCGTATCCTGCAGTCCTGCCCTGTTCGTTGGTGTCGTAAAACTTTGTGCCACAGGGCTTACGTACGGGCTCACAGTCCTCGTCTGACGCGTCCTCGCAGTCATAGTCTCCGTTACACGACAGTCTCAACTTAATACATGCACCTTCACAAAGAGAGGGAGAGAGAGCGAGAAACACAGACGGACAGAAACGTGCATGATCAGTGTATGATGACAGTTTTATCAATTAATTCACTGCAATAGCACTACTGCAACTGTGTAAATTGTATTACTGTTAACTTAACTTTAGTCCATAGCTGCTCAGAGTAAACGTCCTGCCCTAACTGAAATATTGCCAACAGCTTTGATGCACACAGATTCAGCTTCATATTCGATCTGAAAAATGGAGGCACCATTGTTACAGCCCCTCCCTGCTCTGTCTACTGGGTTTTGCTGTGCTTACTTTCTGCAGGAGATTGGTGGGCGGAGTAGTAGAGGTGGGCGGAGCTGGGAGGGTCGTCAGTGCTGATGGGGCAGGCACACTTGTGAAATCTCAGCTGTGGCATAAAGCCACTGTTTCCCCATTCAGCAAGAGATTCCTCTCTCCATGCATACCTTTGGTTGTTTTGATGTAGCTGTGGCAGTTGACACACGTTCGGCAGTGTTAGCGCTTTGTTATTTTTTGTGTGGTGACCATGGCTGGGGCAGTTGTCTCAGGAGCACATCCGTGGGGTAACCAGCTTGCTAGGAGCTTTGTCTGTGACACCGGGGTAAAGTGCATGAAGACTGAGGTTGAGCTAGTAATAGGTCTTGGGGAAGCTCCACTTGTTTTTTTGTTTTTTTCTATCCTGTGTGGTTGACACTGATTCTCTTTTGTCTGGTTTGGGGTACTCAATTGGGGCGAGAGCAGGTTTTTTGTTTGTTGACTGTTTGACTATGGCTAACATTGAGTAATTATTCCAAGTCCTGAGGGAGGAACTTCTGGATTGCTATACTAAAGATCAATTGTTACAAATTGCGACATAACATTGAGATTGATGATAAACTGTCTGAAAGAGACCGTTAAGTCCATACTAAAGGCCAAGTCCATACTAAAGGCCAAGTCCATACTAAAGGCCAAGTCCATACTAAAGGCCAAGTCCATACTAAAGGCCAAGTCCATACTAAAGGCCAAGTCCATACTAAAGGCCAAGTCCATACTAAAGGCCAAGTCCATACTAAAGGCCAAGTCCATACTAAAGGCCAAGTCCATACTAAAGGCCAAGTCCATACTAAAGGTTAAGTTCATACTAAAGGTTAAGTTCATACTAAAGGTTAAGTCCATACTAAAGGCCAAGTCCATACTAAAGGTTAAGTTCATACTAAAGGTTAAGTCCATACTAAAGGCCAACTTGATTGAATCCGGCATTCTAATGGAGATGTTTTCTCCTGGTTTGGCTACATTTTGGTCCACTCAAACGCCCATAATCCAATCTTATCTTTTGAACAGCAAAAATAACTTTTGTTGCTACAACTAGAGCATGATAGACTAAAACGTCAACAAGCCTTGGAAAAGGAGTTGGAGGTAGAAAGGTTTAAACCGGAAACGGAGCATGCCAAACTGACGCTGCAACAAGTCCGTTTAGACATGGTCTGTCACGCCCTGGCCTTAGTATTCTGTGTTTTCTTTATTATTTTGGTGAGGCCAGGGTGTGACATGGGTGATTTATGTGTTTTGTCTTATCTAGGGTTTTTGTAGTCTATGGGGTTGTGTTCAGTTGAGTGTTCTAGGTAAGTCTATGGTTTCCTGGAGTGGTTCTCAATCAGAGGCAGGTGTTTATCGTTGTCTCTGATTGGGAACCATATTTAGGCAGCCATATTCTTTAGGTATCTTGTGGGTGATTGTTCCTGTCTCTGTGTTTTGCACCAGTGAGGACTGTTTCGTTTTTTCCACGTTTTCTTATTTTGTAGAGTGTTCATGTTTTCATCTTTCATTAAAGATGTTTATAAATAACCACGCTGCATTTTGGTCCTCCGATCCTTCTCGCCTCTCCTCTTCGGAAGAAGAGGAAGAAATCCCTTACAGAATCACCCACCACAACAGGACCAAGCGGCGTGGTGACAGGCAGCGGCAGCAGGAGCAGCGCAAGGAGGAATGGACATGGGATGATGTGTTGGACGGCAAGGGTTGCTACACATGGGAGGAGATCCTGGCGGGAAAGGATTGCCTCCCATGGGAACAGGTGGAGGCAGCTAGGAGAGCAGAGGCAGCCGGAAATAGGAGCCGTCGATACAAGGGAACACGGCTGGCAAGGAAGCCCGAGAGTCAGCCCCAAAAATTGGGGGGAAGCACACAGGAAGTGTGGCGAAGCCAGGTAGGAGATCTGCGCCAACTTCCTGTGCTTACCGGAGGACTAGAGAGACCAGGCAGGCACCGTGTTATGCTGTGGAGCGCACGGTGTCCCCAGTGCGAGTGCATAGCCCGGTTCGGTACATACCAGCTCCTCGTATCGGCCGGGCTAGAGTGGGCATCGAGCCAGGTGCCATGAAGCCGGCTCTACGCATCTGGTCTCCAGTGCGTCTCCTTGGGCCGGCGTACATGGCACCAGCCTTGCGCATGGTGTCCCCGGTTCGCCTGCACAGCCCAGTGCGGGCTATTCCACCTCGCCGCACTGGCAGGGCGACCGGGAGCATTCAACCAGGTAAGGTTGGGCAGGCTCGGTGCTCAAGAGCTCCAGTGCGCCTGCACGGTCCGGTCTATCCAGTACCACCTCCACGCATCAGCCCTCCGGTGGCAGCTCCCCGCACCAGGCTTCCTGTACGTGTCCTCGGCCCAGTACCACCAGTGCCAGCACCACGCACCAGGCCTACAGTGCGCCCCGCCTGTCCAGCGCTGCCAGAGCCTTCCTCCTCTCCAGCATCGCCTGAGCTGCTTGCCTGCTCAGCGCCGCCTGAGCTGCCCATCTGTGATGAGCCGCCAGAGTCTCCCATCTGTCATGAGCCGCCGGAGTCTCCCGTCCGTCATGAGCTGCCAGAGCCGCCAGTCTGCAAGGAGCCGCCAGAGCTGCCAGTCAGCAAGGAGCCGCCAGAGCTGCCAGTCAGCATGGAGCCGCCAGAGCTGCCAGTCAGCATGGAGCAGCCAGAACCGCCAGTCAGCATGGTGCAGCCAGAACCGCCAGTCAGCATGGAGCACCCAGAGCCGCCAGTCACCACAACAGGACCAAGCGGCGTGGTGACAGGCAGCGGCAGCAGGAGCAGCGCAAGGAGCTGCCAGTCTGCCAGGATCCGCCAAAGCCGCCAGTCTGCCAGGATCCGCCAAAGCCGCCAGTCTGCCAGGATCCGCCAGATCCGTCAGTCTGCCAGGATCCGCCAGTCTGCCAGGATCCGCCAGAGCCGCCAGTCTGCCAAGATCCGCCAGAGCTGCCAGTCTGCCAGATTACGCCAGAGCCGCCATTCAGCCAGGATCCGCCAGAGCCGCCATTCAGCCAGGATCTGCCACAGCCGTCAACCTGCCTGAGCTATCGCTTAGTCTTGGGCTACCTCTCAGTCTTTAGCTACCCCTCAGTCTTTAGCTACCCCTCAGTCTTTAGCTACCCCTCAGTCTTTAGCTACCCCTCAGTCCCGAGCTACCCCTCAGTCCCGAGCTACCCCTCAGTCCCGAGCTACCCCTCAGTCCTCTCAGTCCTGAGCTACCTATCAGTCCTGAGCTACCTCTCAGTCTTCAGCTACCCCTCAGTCCCGAGCTGCCCCTCAGTCCAGTGGGGCCCTTTGTTACTAAGCGGACTAAGACTGTGTTGGAGTGGGGTCCACGTCCCACGCCAGAGCCGCCACCGTGGACAGACACCCACCCAGACCCTCCCCTATGGGTTTAGGTGTGCGCCGGGAGTCCGCACCTTTGGGGGGGGGTGGGGAGTGGGGGGGGGGGTACTGTCACGCCCTGGCCTTAGTATTCTGTGTTTTCTTTATTATTTTGGTGATGCCAGGGTGTGACATGGGTGATTTATGTGTTTTGTCTTATCTAGGGTTTTTGTAGTCTATGGGGTTGTGTTCAGATGAGTGTTCTAGGTAAGTCTATGGTTGCCTGGAGTGGTTCTCAATCAGAGGCAGGTGTTTATCGTTGTCTCTGATTGGGAACCATATTTAGGCAGCCATATTCTTTAGGTATCTTGTGGGTGATTGTTCCGGTCTCTGTGTTTTGCACCAGTTAGGACTGTTTCGGTTTTTCCACGTTTTCTTATTTTGTAGAGTGTTCATGTTTTCATCTTTCATTAAAGATGTTTATAAATTACCATGCTGCATTTTGGTCCTCCTCTCCTTCCCAGGAAGAAAACCGTTACATGGTCAGAGATGGTAAGCTCTCTGACATGTCTCTTAATGACAGTTACGGTGATTTCTCTGGAGTTCGTGCTCAGCTTTCCTTCAATGTAGCTGGAAAATTGAGGCTCCGGAAGAAATTCAGTGAAAAGAGTAGCAGATTCCACGAATTGGCCTGACACCGACTGTACATTGATGTTTCAATGTGTGCTAACTGGAAAGCACAAGAGGCCTACTCGGCTCTTAACGTTGCTGACAGCTAAAACTAGGGCAAAGTTAAAGCTGCTGTGTTGCACGCCTATGAGTTAGTTCTAGAAGGGTATCGCCAGTGGTTTAGAACCTGGAAAATAGCTAACAAACAGACTTTTGTTGAGTTCGCACGGGATTTGCACACCCAGTTTAATCGATGGTGCACTTCGTTAGATGTTACAACCTACGAGCAGTTGTGCTGGAGCAGTTCAAAGATTGTCTCTGACCGCCTTGCCACATACATAAATGAGCATAAGGTGCAGACCGCCTCCGGGGCTGCCGTGTTGGCTGATGAATATGTGTTGAGGCATAAAGGTCACTTTGGGGAACCCATTTTTAGCAGTGATGGTCGCAGGGATAGTTTTGGGACTAAATTCTTTCCTACTGGGCCTGACCTTGTCTCAAGGGTTGACTGTGGTTCCCATGAGAAGTCAGATCATGGCAAAATCTGCAATTACTGCCGTGGTAAAGGTCATTGGAAAAATGAATTCCCTGTTCTTAGCGTTAAAGCTAGGCCTTCTGGGGTTAATGTGCCCGTAAAGCCTATGGAATTAGTGGCACCTGCTTCTAAGTTAAGGGATTCAATTGTTCCACCTCAGGACTAGTTAAAATAACCATTGGGTATGGTTGACAGTGCATCCATCTATTAACCGTTCATTACTGAGGGTTACGTACCTCTGATAGGTAACCAAGAGAGTGTCCCGGATGAGCCCCCACTTGTTACAACCTGGCTGAAGATTGTAACAAATCATGGGAAACCACACACTGAGTAAAGGAATAACAAAATGAATGTATTCCATACATAAAGTAAACACTCTCAACAATAATCAGATGAGGCAGGAAGGTCAGTAAATTAGGGGTCAACTGCCAAAGCCACAACAAAACAACCAAAGGTATGCATGGTAAGGAATCTCTTGCTGAATGGTGAAAAAGTGGCTTTAGCTGAGCTTTCACAAGTGTGCCCCATCAGCACTGACGACCCTCCCAGCTCCGCCCACCTCTACTACTCAGCGAAATGCACCAGCCACTTTTCAACGCCTTATGAACAGGGTTGTTTCTGGTTTGGAGGGATGTGCTGTGTACCTCGATGATGTAGTTGTGTACAGTGATACATGGGAACAACACTTGTGCCGTGTAGCAGCACTGTTTGGTCGCCTGGCAGAAGCTCGACTTACCATTAACTTGGCAAAGTGTGAGTTTGCCAGGCGAACTGTGACATACCTTGGTGAAGTTGTCGGTCAGGGGGAAGTACGGCCGGTACGCACTAATGTTTTGGCCATTGATCATTATACTCACGTCCAACCACTAAAAAAGATCTCCAGTGTTTTTTTGGGATGGTCAGCTACAACCTCAGTTTTGTAAGAATATTTAGACTGAGGCCGCACCCCTTACTGACTTGCTTTGGGCAAAGGCCAACTTTGTGTGGTCTCCATTATGTCAATGGTCCTTTGCGGACGTTAAAGCTCTTCTCAGTACTGCTCCTGCAGGAGATTGGTGGGTGGAGTAGGTGAGGTGGGTGGAGCTGGGAGGGTTGTCAGTGCTGATGGAGCACACTTGTCAAAGCTCAGCTCTGGCATAAAGCCACTGTTTCCCCATTCAGCAAGAGATTCCTCTCTCCATGTTCACATCTAATTTACTGACCTTCATCTGATTATAGTTGTGAGTGTTTACTTTATTTATGGAATAAATTAATTTTGTTATTCCTTTACTCCGTGGGGTTTCCCATTGTTTGTTACAATCTTGAGCCAGGTTGTAACACCATACACAGACATACTCATGGCTATGACCTAATTGGGAGGTACAGTACCTGATTCACAAGTGAACTCAGTGCTGGAGCACTCAGAGGGCTGGGCCTGTTCACACACAGCTTCACTAGTGCACGCCTGCTGCTCTCCTATTGGCTGTCCTTGACAGGGCTTCCCATCAAATTGGCCGAACACCTCCACACTCCGAGAACGGTGCTGCCAACATGACAGAGTTCACACAGTTAAGGAGCATACAAACTTTCACTCATGCTTTTTAAGCCATGAATAATTGGAGTCTGACATTTGAGAAAAATTAGAGACAGGGAGGCCAAATTGCTAGGCCCTGATCTGTATATTTGATTAATCTGGGACCCACCCGTATCTTGGTGCAGTTGTTACAGGGGGTCCACTCAGACCAGCGGCTCCAGACACAGTCCACCGGGTCAGGGAGAGCCACCTTGACCTCCCGAGTGTCCCGTTTGCCTCTATGGGTTACACACATAAGGTTCAGAGCTCAGATTACTAGAACAAGTGTCCTCTAATTGTATTTTGTGTAATGAGAGAATAAACAAGAGTAATGAGAGTATTTTGTGTCAAATAGAGCATACGTACGTTCTGTTTTCATCACCAGACACAGCCACAGCACAGAACCCCAGGAGAAGAGCAGCAGCTACCTCAGTCCTCATAACGGCAGAATGATAAACAGAAGTTTGGTATGTCTTGCTTTATATTTACGGCCTTTCTGTTAATGATTGCAGAACAAATCGATAGTTTGGATCTTGATTTATGGAAAAACGCAACCCAGAGTGTTATCAGTGGACTCATGGTAGAGTTAGTGGACTATCCCCTATTTCGCAATTTATTACAAATATTGTGTATTAGAATAAATGGACAGAAGATTTCCGAAATACAGTGTATTTAGCATTTTTCTATCCAATATATTATCCCAACATATGATACATTTCTGAAATTCTCAAGACGTTTCCTAATCACACAAAAATGACAAATGTTAATATCATATTCATAGGAGGCATTACACACCATTTTGTGTACTCTGAGCCAAAACCATATTTTCAATTTGGGACAGTTTATTTCTTGGTCTGACAAGTAAAAATCTAAACTATAGTTTCTAAACCCTTGTAGAGAAACCACATGATCAAAATCACATCACGTCATTGGTGTGACCTTATAGAGGAGGGAAAAGCAAGCTTCAAACAGGAAGCTCACCTCTGTGAAGAACACAGTGAGATTAGTGACAGCTTTTTTTCTGTTTTGATGTTAAGGTTCTAAAACTGTCATAAATAATGCACTGTGCCAAACGGTGATGTAAATGTGCATACTATGTACTGGTATTATGTTAAAAAAAAATGTTGTCCAGCTTTACCAACCATAGCTAGCTAAAGTAGAACAGCATAGCTAGCTAAAGTAGGAACACATGGAGTAGCTAAAGCAGGACAGTCTTATAGGCTTTTCTAATGGATGAAAGAGATCCAGTTTACATCAGGGACCCCCTGTACTCAGGTTAGGCAGAGCTCTGGTTCTCATAGTACTATATCCTGTTTAATTTACATTTATTGGCACCAAACATAACTATTGTAGGCCTACTGTATCTACCATGAACAAATTATTACAATTAGCTACGTCTAACATCTGCAAAGGTATTGATGCAAGAGTGTTACTGGAAAATGTCCTCTGTCCCCCTGACCACTGGATTTTGTGGAAATAGAAGAGCAAATAGTTACTTTGTTTGTAGAAACTTGTGACGCAATGGTATTATTGACAAGATAAAAGTCCAACAACATTTTTGGGCCAGTTTTCCATTCTGGGAAAGCATTCCCATTAAACTGTTTTTAGTCCAGGCTGGACTAGGCTTAGTCTGTGTCTTGAAACCTGGCCGTAAATCATTTATAAAATAGCCTCCAAAACTCTACTCAACAAATTGGATGCAGTCTATCACAGTGCCATCCGTTTTGTCACCAAAGCCCTATATACTACCCACCACTGTGACCTGTACGCTCTCGTTGGCTGGCCCTCGCTTCATACTCGTCGCCAAACCCACTGGCTCCAGGGCATCTACAAGTCTCTGTTAGGTAAAGCCCTGCTTTATCTCAGCTCACTGGTCACCATAGCATCACGCTCCAGCAGGTATATCTCACTGGTCACCCCCAAAGCCAATTCCTCCTTTCTTTCCAGTTCTCTGCTGCCAATGACTGGAACGAACTGCAAAAATCACTGAAGCTGGAGACTCATATCTCCCTCACTAGCTTCAAGCACCAGCTGTCAGAGCAGCTCACAGATAACTGCACCTGTACATAGCCCATCTATAAACAGCCCATCCAACTACCTCATCCCCATTCTGTATTTATTTATCTTGCCTCATTTGCACTCACTGTATATAGACTTTTTTTCCCTACTGTATTATTGATTGTATGTTGGTTTAGAAAAGAAAAAAAAATGTCCCTCCACAAACAGGGAGGGCCATCTGTGTATCTAATGTGTGTCGTTTAACAAATGTCCACAAGGTGGCAACCCTAGACTGATCTGAAGTCTGTGGAGATCATTTTGCCTCTGTCTGTCTGAAACGGTGAACCGCATTACAGCGGCTTTTAAAACAACCTGCAACAACATTACAAATGTTCCACTCTGGTTATTTTTCCTCATCTTTTCGTGTCATATTTAAAAACATTTGCAATCACTGCAATGTCTGTTTACATTTGCTGCCCTCCTGTAGGCATTCATGGAAAAACCACAGTAGGCCAAATGAGCAACATGACTAAAGTACAGTACATTAAAACATAGCCTAACACAAAAAAAGTTTGCTTCTGAGAACATTTCAGAATGTTCTACAGGGTGATCTAGCCATCATGTGATCTGATCGTTCAGGAAGCAGGAGTTTTCTGTGCTGAGAGAGGAGAGAAGAGAGAACAAGAGATGTTAGGGCAAGAGAGAGAAAGGCTCATTGTCAGCACGGTATGCTATTGGATGGAAGCTCTTTTACACTGAAGGGGTTTGTTTGAGTCTGGTTTGATCAATATTGATTTATGTTTTATTTAATGGTGGATTATTTCATGTTGAAGAAATGTTGGTCACATATTTATTGTGAGTATTGTTATGTGTAAAAGTGTAATTATTTGGTTTATGTACTGACCTTATGTCATGAAATAAAACTCGCAGTAAGCTGCGAGCAATTCTTTAACCAAAGCAACCCTCCTTTTCACCCCTACCGCCCCTCCAGTCAATTTGGAGGCTGCCCACTCCTGACTCCTCCTCTCCTCCTTTCCTCGCCTCTGCCCCTCCTCCTCCTCTCCTCCCCTCCTCCGCTCCTCCCCTCTACCTTTCCTCCCCTCCTCCGCTCCTGCCCTCTTCCCTGATCCGTGATAAATGTCAGGCAGAGAGAGAGAGGTAGAACAGAGGCCATCTGCCCAGGGTGTGTGTGTACACGCCGTGCATGCATGTGTGTGTCTCTCTCTCTTAGGTCCTGCCTGAGAGTCACAAATATGTGCTGAAGTCACCATTTTTCACCGGGCTCTGCCGCTGCAGCCTGTTTCCTCCCAGCCTTCTCAGGAAGCCAGAGGGGAGGCAAGGTGCTGCTTGGTCAAGGTTTCTCCTCACTAGAAATACTCCCTGATGTAGAGGGGGGGTTGGGTCAGTGTCATCAGCAGGAATAGAGTTTGGGCAATGATGTATAACATTATAGGATATGTAGAAACATCTCTACTCAAAAGAAGTAAGAAAGTGGAAAGATGAATCATAGTTCAAAGCCAGACATGGTTCAACATCACCAGTAGTACATTAGAGTGTACTCTAAGAGAGAAAACATGCTTTATACTCTGTCTTCCATATGGGGTGGCAGCCAGAGGGCCATGGGACCCAGTCAGATAATAAACCAGTACAGGATTCAAAGTAGACATTCAGGGAGACCAGGATGAGAAGCATATCAACTTCTCATCTGGCACAGTCAGAAGACTAAAATAAGAAAAACAGTCAAAGGAAGAAGACTCCCTCAATTATGGAGTTAATTGTCTTCTTTGGGTCCATGCTGTGATCTGATTGGCTCCTTTGGGTTCAGGCTGTGATCTGATTGGCTACTTTGGGTCCAGGCTGACACTGTGGTCAGGTGGCCAGAGGTGATGCCAGAAGTCACTCCTCACATTGTTCCTGCAGGGACTGGAGCCTTCCTGTGGTATACTTGAGTCAGCTGCACTGCTGTGGACATGGCTATTGGCTAGTTCCCAGGTACAATTGGTTTTAAATAATTACATAGAACTCTTACTCATCACATTCAGCAGAATTTCATCAGCAGAATAATTTATCAGAATAATTTAGTAGAATCATTTAGCAGAATCATTTAGCAGAATCATTCAGCAGAATCATTGGAATCATGGCTAATTCACCTACCTCATTCCCATACTGTTTTTATACTGTTTTTATTTATTTACTTTTCTGCTCTTTTGCACACCAATATCTCTACCTGTACATGCCCATCTGATCATTTATCACCAGTGTTAATCTGCAAAATTGTATTATTCGCCTACCTCTTCATGCCTTTTGCACACATTGTATATAGACTGCCCATTTTTTTCTACTGTGTTATTGACTTGCTAAATTGTTTACTCCATGTGTAACTCTGTGTTGTCTGTTCACACTGCTATGCTTTATCTTGGCCAGGTCGCAGTTGCAAATGAGAACTTGTTCTCAACTAGCCTACCTGGTTAAATAAAGGTGAAATAAAAAATAAAAATAAAATAATACATCAATATGAATTGGTATCTCCTGTTTGGATCCTATTCGTGGCAGGTTTGGCAACACATTTCCCTTCATAGTGCACTACTACAGAGCCCTGCTCAAAAGTAGTACACTATTTAAGGAGCCATTTGAGATGCAGTCTTGATGTCTGTTCACTAAATCACATTCCCCAAATATAGACTGTGGAATGTTTATTCAACTTTGTGTGTTGTTGTTATCTCTGTCACCACAGACGTCAGTTCAATGTCTAGTTTTGATTTACATTTGTTTGAGTTGTCAACTAATGTGAATTCAGCATGAAATCATCAAAGAATATCACCATGCCATTGGATTTATGTTTAAAATTGGGTGAAAAAATACTAAATACTCCTACACTGACTTTGCAAATCCAATTCGTTTTCCACGTTGATTCAACATCGTCACATAGATTTTGGGGTTTGAAATTATGTGGAAACAAGGTTGATTCAACAGTTTTTTCCCAGTGGGTGGATACTAGACAGGGAAGATGAGACATGTATCATGTGGTCAGAAGTGTTCCAATAGTGTTCTTGTTATTGGGTGTGCTTCACAACTAAATGGAATGGAAGTGATTTATATTCAACTGAAATATGAAACACCATTTTTTTCCCCTGACACCAGAGTCATTGAAAGAAGAATGAACTTGTCACCATTGACAGATTTGATAGAGGGCATTGTTCTGTGTCTACATTGAATATGCCTATAGGATACTATATGTCTCGTACACATGTGTCTACATCTGTTTCGTAAAGATTCTATATCTATTGCTGAATGGAAAATAGTTCTACACGCCCACGGTAATTCCACCCTAACCTGTATCATTATGTGGTGAGTTGACATGAGTTGATACTTTCGACTAGAGTACTTTTTGTTGTTGTTGATTTAATTGACCATTTTAAAGCACAATACAACCACATGTGGACACAATGCATTTAAAAATGATTGAAGATGACACAACAAAGTTTTAAATCACATTTCCGTTCTTGTCGTGTTGTAAACAGAATATCAAATCAAATCGAATCAAATGTATTTATATAGCCCTTCGTACATCAGCTGATATCTCAAAGTGCTGTACAGAAACCCAGCCTAAAACCCCAAACAGCAAGCAATGCAGGTGTAGAAGCACGGTATACATACACAAGATTAGAACATGAAAACAAAATACACATCGTCAAATTAAAGTGTATTGGTCGCGTACACAGATTTGCAGATGTAATAGCAGGTGCAGTGAAATGCTTGTGTTACCAGCTCCTGCTGGGCAGGAGAACGTCTCTCAAAAACAATACAAAATACACACATAATCAAATCAAAGATCAAATCAAGAAATTACAGAATGAATCAAATTAACAACCCAGAGTAGCTATACAAGAGTGAGAATGTGTCAGAATCCAGAATATAAATACGTGGTGTGTATAGACAGTATATACTTCATATACTCTATAGACTTCAGAAGCAATTGTTAGGCAAGTGTAATTTCAGTGTAGGAAAGCATGAAACAGCATCTGTGTAGTAAGTATAGATAGTAGTTTAAATCCCCTCGCACAGTCTCCGCAGCCGGACAACTTTCTCATGGCTTCTGGAGGGAAATGATGTAGGAATGCTCGACCGGTGTCGCTCATTCAGCCAACAGAAACTTTCAACCAGTTTTCCCCATTAAGCAGCGGGTCGGTCAGAGGCTGAGCCTTCTCTGGTCTCTACTCATCCCGTTACGGGGTCTGAGACGCAGAAGCCTCCCACCATTAGCTCGGACATATTGAAAACCCTAGTCATTGGCAACTCCATTACCCCGCAGTATTAGACTTAAAACGAATCATCCAGCGATCATATATTGTTTACCAGCGGGCAGGGCTACCGACGTTAAGGCTAATCTGAAGATGGTGCTGGCTAAAGCTAAAACTGGCGAGTGTAGAGAGTATAGGGATATTGTTATCCACGTCGGCACCAACGATGTTAGGATGAAACAGTCAGAGGTCACCAAGCGCAACATAGCTTCAGCGTGTAAATCAGCTAGAAAGATGTGTCGGCATCGAGTAATTGTCTCTGGCCCCCTCCCAGTTAGGGGTAGTGATGAGCTCTACAGCAGAGTCTCACAACTCAGTCGCTGGTTGAAAACTGTTTTCTGTCCCTCCCAAAAGATAGAATTTGTAGATAATTGGCCCTCTTTCTGGGACTCTCCCACAAACAGAACCAAGCCTGTTGAGGAGCGCCGGACTCCATCCGAGCTGGAGGAGTGCTCTCATCTTATCTACGAACATAGACAGGGCTCTAACTCCTCTAGCTCCACAATGAAATAGGGTGCAGGCCAGGCAGCAGGCTGTTTGTTAGCCAGCCTGCCAGCTTAGTGGAGTCTGCCACTAGCACAGTCAGTGTAGTCAGCTCAGCTATCCCCATTGAGACCGTGTCTGTGCCTTGACCTAGGTTGGGCAAAACTAAACATTTTTATTTTACTTTACCTTTATTTAACCAGGCAAGTCAGTTAAGAACACAGTGGTGGTGTTCGCCTTAGCAATCTAACTAGGATAAAAACCTCCTCCATTCCTGCCATTGTTGAAAGAGATTGTGATACCTCACATCTCAAAATAGGGCTACTTAATGTTAGATCCCTCACTTCCAAGGCAGTTATAGTCAATGAACTAATCACTGATCATTATCTTGATGTGATTGGCCTGACTGAAAAATGGCTAAAGCATGATGAATTTACTGTGTTAAATGAGGCCTCACCTCCTGGTTACACTAGTGACCATATCCCCTGCACATCCCGTAAAGGCGGAGGTGTTGCTAACACTTATGATAGCAAATTTCAATTTACACCCCCCCGATGTTTTCGTCTTTTGAGCTTCTAGTCATAAAATCTATGCAGCCTACGCAATCACCTTTTATAGCTACTGTTTACAGGCCTCCTGGGCCATATACAGCGTTCCTCACTGAGTTCCCTGAATTCCTATCGGATGTTGTAGTCATGGCAGATAATATTACAATTTTTGGTGACTTCAATATTCACATGGAACAGTCCACAGACCCACTCCAAAAGGCTTTCGGAGCGGTCATCGACTCGGTGGGTTTTGTTCAACATGCCTCCGGCCCTACTCACTGTCACAGTCATACACTGGACCTAGTTTTGTCCCGTGGAATAAATGTTGTGAATCTTAATGTTTTTCCTCATAATCCTGGACTATCGGACCACCATTTTATTATGTTTGCGATCGCAACAAATAATCTGCTCAGACCCCAACCAAGGATCATGAAAAGTCATGCTATAAATTCTCAGACAACCCAAAGATTCCTAGATGCCCTTCCAGACTCCCTCCGCCTACCCAAGGACATCAGAGTACAAAAATCAGTTAACCAGTTAACCAATCAGTTAATCAGGGGATGACTGGGGGGTTAGTCTAGTTTATTATTTCTGTGTGGGTGTTCTAGTTTTCATGTTTCTATGTTGGTGATTTGTACGATTCCCAATTAGAGGCAGCTGATAATCGTTGTCTCTAATTGGGGATCATATTTAAGTAGTGTTTGTTCCCACATGTGTTTATTGGATATTGTATTTTGAGTAAGTGTATGTAGCACCTCTGTAGTCACGGTTCGTTGTTCATTTATTGTTTATTGTTTTTGTTAAGTTTCACTATGAATAAATTATGTGGAACTCAACATTCGCTGCGCCTTGGTCCGTTTCTACAAACGATCGTGACACTTACCGACTCCTCTTTAAATCTGCGTATTCCTCCAAAGCTCAGTTGTCCTGAGTCTGCACAACTCTGCCAGGACCTAGGATCAAGAGAGACACTAAAGTGTTTTAGTACTATATCTCTTGACACAATGATGAAAATAATCATGGCCTCTAAACTTTCAAGCTGCATACTGGACCCTATTCCAACTAAACTACTGAAAGAGCTGCTTCCTGTGCTTGGCCCTCCTATGTTGAACATAATAAACGGCTCTCTATCCACCGGATGTGTACCAAACTCACAAAAAGTGGCAGTAGTAAAGCCTCTCTTGAAAAAGCCAAATCTTGACCCAGAAAATATAAATAACTATCGGCCTATATCATATATTCCTCCCAAAAAATGTTGAAAAAGCTGTTGCGCAGCAACTCACTGCCTTCCTGAAGACAAACAATGTATACGAAACGCTTCAGTCTGGTTTTAGACCCCATCATAGCACTGAGACTGCACTTGTGAAGGTGGTAAATTACCTTTTAATGGCGTCAGACCGAGGCTCTGCAACTGTCCTCGTGCTCCTAGACCTCAGTGCTGCTTTTGATACCATCGATCACCACATTCTTTTGGAGAGATTGGAAACCCAAATTGGTCTACACTGAGAAGTTCTGGCCTGGTTTAGATCTTATCTGTCGGAAAGATATCAGTTTGTCTCTGTGGATGGTTTGTCCTCTGACAAATCAAATGTATACACATGCAACGACATCTCCTGGTTTCAATGATGTTTCTAGAGACAATATCTCTCTCTTCATCACTCAATACCTAGGTTTACCTCCACTGCATTAACATCCTACCATACCTTGTCTGTACATTATACCTTGATGCTATTTTATTGCCCCCAGAAACCTCCTTTTACTCTCTGTTCCAGACGTTCTAGACGACCAATTCTTATTGCTTTTAGCCGTACCCTTATTCTTCTCCTCCTATGTTCCTCTGGCGATGTAGAGGTGAATCCAGGCCCTGCAGTGCCTAGCTCCACTCCTATTCCCCAGGCGCTCTCTTTTGATGACTTCTGTAACCGTAATAGCCTTGGTTTCATGCATGTTAACATTAGAAGCCTCCTCCCTAAGTTTGTTCTATTCACTGCTTTAGCACACTCTGCCAACCCGGATGTTCTAGCTGTGTCTGAATCCTGGCTTAGGAAGACCACCAAAAATTCAGAAATTTTAATTCCAAATTACAACATTTTCAGACAAGATAGAACTGCCAAAGGGGGCGGTGTTGCAATCTACTGCAAAGATAGCCTGCAGAGTTCTGTCCTACTATCCAGGTCTGTACCCAAACAATTTGAACTTCTACTTTTAAAAATCCACCTCTCTAAAAACAAGTCTCTCACCGTTGCCACCTGCTATAGACCACCCTCTGCCCCCAGATGTGCTCTGGACACCATATGTGAACTGATTGCCCCCCATCTATCTTCAGAGCTCGTGCTGCTAGGCGACCTAAACTGGAACATGCTTAACACCCCAGCCATCCTACAATCTAAACTTGATGCCCTCAATCTCACACAAATTATCAATGAACCTACCAGGTACCCCCCCAAAGCCTTAAACACGGGCACCCTCATAGATATCATCCTAACCAACTTCCCCTCTAAATACACCTCTGCTGTCTTCAACCAAGATCTCAGCGATCACTGCCTCATTGCCTGCATCCGTAATGGGTCAGCGGTCAAACGACCTCCACTCATCACTGTAAAACGCTCCCTGAAACACTTCAGCGAGCAGGCCTTTCTAATCGACCTGGCCGGGGTATCCTGGAAGGATATTGATCTCATCCCGTCAGTAGAGGATGCCTGGATATTTTTTTAAATGCCTTCCTAACCATCTTAAATAAACATGCCCCATTCAAGAAATTTAGAACCAGGAACAGATATAGCCCTTGGTTCTCCCCAGACCTGACTGCCCTTAACCAACACAAAAACATCCTATGGCGTTCTGCATTAGCATCGAACAGCCCCGTGATATGCAGCTGTTCAGGGAAGCTAGAAACCGTTATACACAGGCAGTTAGAAAAGCCAAGGCTAGCTTTTTCAAGCAGAAATTTGCTTCCTGCAACACTAACTCAAAAAGTTCTGGGACACTGTAAAGTCCATGGAGAATAAGAACACCTCCTCCCAGCTGCCCACTGCACTGAAGATAGGAAACACTGTCACCACTGATAAATCCACCATAATTGAGAATTTCAATAAGCATTTTTCTACGGCTGGCCATGCTTTCCACCTGGCTACTCCTACCCCGGTCAACAGCACTGCACCCCCAACAGCAACTCGCCCAAGCCTTCCCCATTTCTCCTTCTCCCAAATCCATTCAGCTGATGTTCTGAAAGAGCTGAAAAATCTGGACCCCTACAAATCAGCCGGGCTAGACAATCTGGACCCTTTCTTTCTAAAATTATCTGCCAAAATTGTTGCCACCCCTATTATTAGCCTGTTCAACATCTCTTTCGTGTCGTCTGAGATTCCCAAAGATTGGAAAGCAGCTGCGGTCATCCCCCTCTTCAAAGGGGGGGACACTCTTGACCCAAACTGCTACAGACCTATATCTATCCTACCATGCCTTTCTAAGGTCTTCGAAAGCCAAGTCAACAAACAGATTACCGACCATTTTGAATCTCACCATACTTTCTCTGCTATGCAATCTGGTTTCAGAGCTGGTCATGGGTGCACCTCAGCCACGCTCAAGGTCCTAAACGATATCTTAACCGCCATCGATAAGAAACATTACTGTGCAGCCGTATTCATTGATCTGGCCAAGGCTTTCGACTCTGTCAACCACCACATCCTCATCGGCAGACTCGACAGCCTTGGTTTCTCAAATGATTGCCTCGCCTGGTTCACCAACTACTTCTCTGATAGAGTTCAGTGTGTCAAATCAGAGAAGGAGGGTCTGCTATCCGGACCTCTGGCAGTCTCTATGGGGGTGCCACAGGGTTCAATTCTTGGACAGACTCTCTTCTCTGTATACATCAATGAGGTCGCTCTTGCTGCTGGTGAGTCCCTGATCCACCTCTACGCAGACGACACCATTCTGTATACTTCCGGCCCTTCTTTGGACACTGTGTTAACAACCCTCCAGGCAAGCTTCAATGCCATACAACTCTCCTTCCGTGGCCTCCAATTGCTCTTAAATACAAGTAAAACTAAATGCATGCTCTTCAACCGATCGCTACCTGCACCTACCCGCCTGTCCAACATCACTACTCTGGACGGCTCTGACTTAGAATACGTGGACAACTACAAATACTTAGGTGTCTGGTTAGACTGTAAACTCTCCTTCCAGACCCATATCAAACATCTCCAATCCAAAGTTAAATCTAGAATTGGCTTCCTATTTCACAACAAAGCATCCTTCACTCATGCTGCCAAACATACCCTTGTAAAACTGACCATCCTACCAATCCTCGACTTTGGTGATGTCATTTACAAAATAGCCTCCAATACCCTACTCAACAAATTGGATGCAGTCTATCACAGTGCAATCCGTTTTGTCACCAAAGCCCGATATACTACCCACCATTGCGACCTGTACACTCTCGTTGGCTGGCCCTCGCTTCATACTCGTCGCCAAACCCACTGGCTCCATGTCATCTACAAGACCCTGTTAGGTAAAGTCCCCCCTTATCTCAGCTCGCTGGTCACCATAGCATCTCCCACCTGTAGCACACGCTCCAGCAGGTATATCTCTCTAGTCACCCCCAAAACCAATTATTTCTTTGGCCGCCTCTCCTTCCAGTTCTCTGCTGCCAATGACTGGAACGAACTACAAAAATCTCTGAAACTGGAAACACTTATCTCCCTCACTAGCTTTAAGCACCTAAGCATCTTAATTTGTAAGTCGCTCTGGATAAGAGCGTCTGCTAAATGACTTAAATGTAAATGTCAAATTACTGCACCTGTACATAGCCCACCTATAATTTAGCCCAAACAACTACCTCTTTCCCAACTGTATTTAATTTATTTAGCTCCTTTGCACCCCATTATTTTTATTTCTATTTTGCACATTCTTCCATTGCAAAACTACCATTCCAGTGTTTTACTTGCTATATTGTATTTACTTTGCCACCATGGCCTTTTTTGCCTTTACCTCCCTTCTCACCTAATTTGCTCACATTGTATATAGACTTGTTTATACTGTATTATTGACTGTATGTTTGTTTTACTCCATGTGTAACTCTGTGTCGTTGTATCTGTCAAACTGATTTGCTTTATCTTGGCCAGGTCGCAATTGTAAATGAGAACTTGTTCTCAACTTGCCTACCTGGTTAAATAAAGGTGAAATAAAATAAATAAATAAAAATGCCCTTGCTGATGGAAGGTTTTCACTCAAAATCTCACGATACATGGCCCCATTCATTCTTTCCTTTACACGGATCAGTCGTCCTGGTCCCTTTGCAGAACAGCCCCAAAGCATGATGTTTCCACCCCCATGCTTCACAGTAGGTATGGTGTTCTTTGTCCTCCAAACACAACGAGTTGAGTTTTTACCAAAAAGTTATATTTTGGTTTCATCTGACCATATGACATTCTCCCAAGCTTCTTCTGGATCATCCAAATGCTCTCTAGCAAACTTCAGATGGGCCTAGACATGTACTGGCTTAAGCAGGGGGACACGTCTGGCACTGCAGGATTTGATACCCTCGCGGCGTAGTGTGTTACTGATGGTAGGCTTTGTTACTTTGGTCCCAGCTCTCTGCAGGTCATTCACTAAGTCCCCGTGTGTGGTTCTGGGATTTTTGAGGTGAGATCTTGCGTGGAGCCCCAGATCGAGGGAGATTATCAGTGGTCTTGTATGTCTTCCATTTCCTAATAATTGCTCCCACAGTTTATGTCTTCAAACCAAGCTGCTTACCTATTGCAGATTCAGTCTTCCCAGCCTGGTGCAGGTCTACAATTTTGTTTCTGGTGTCCTTTAACAGCTCTTTGGTCTTGACCATAGTGGAGTTTGGAGTGTGACTCTTTAAGGTTGTGGACAGGTGTCTTTTATACTGATAACAAGTTCAAACAGGTGCCATTAATAAAGGTAACAAGTTGAGGACAGAGGAGCCTCTTAAAGAAGAAGTTACAGGTCTGTGAGAGCCAGAAATCTTGCTTGTTTGTAGGTGACCAAATACTTATTTTCCACCATAATTTGCAAATAAATTCATTAAAAATCCTACAATGTGATTTTCTGGATATTTTTTTTCTCATTTTGTCTGTCATAGTTGAAGTGTACCTATGATGAAAATTACAGGCCTCTCATCTTTTTAAGTGGGAGAACATGCACAATTGGTGGCTGACTAAATACTTTTTTGCCCCACTGTATATGGATGACACAGAGCTGTACATTTTGATGAAACATGGTGAAGCCCCAAAATTGCCCTAGCTGGAAGCCTGTATTTCAGACATAAGGAAGTGGATGGCTGCAAATGTTCTACTTTTAAACTCAAACAAAACAGAGATGCTTCTTCTAGGTCCCAAGAAACAAAGATCTTCTGTTGAATCTGACAATTAATCATGATGTTTGTCCAGTCATCTCAAATAAAACTGTGAAGGACCTCAGCATTACTCTAGACCCTGATCTCTCTTTTGACGAACATATCAAGACTATTTCAAGGACTGCTTTTTTTCCATCTACATAACATTGCAAAATCTGAAACTTTCTGTCCAAAAATGATGCAGAAGAATGAATCCATGCTTTTGTCACCTCTAGGTTAGACTACTGCAATGCTCTACTTTCTGGCTACCCGGATAAAGCACTAAAACTTCAGTTAGTGCTATACATAGCTCCTAAAATCTTGACTAGAACCAAAATAATTAATCATATTACTCCAGTGTTAGCCTCTCTACACTAGGTTCCTATTAAGGCAAGGGCTGATTTCAAGTTTTTCCTGCTAACCTACAAAGCATTACATGGGCTTGCTCCTACCTATCTTTCCAATTTGGTCCTGCCGTACATACCTACACGTATGCTACGGTCACAAGACGCAGGCCTCCTAACTGTCCCTAGAATTTCTAAGCAAACAGCTGGAGGCAGGGCTTTCTCCTATAGAGCTCCATTTTTATGGAATGGTTTGCCTACCCATGTGAGAGACGCAGACTCGGTCTCAACCTTTAAGCCTTTATTGAAGACTCATCTCTTCAGTAGGTCCTATGATTGAGTGTAGTCTAGCCCAGGAGTGTGAAGGTGAACGGAAAGGTACTGGAGCAATGAAACCGCACTTGCTGTCTCTGCATGGCTGGTTCCCCTCTCTCCACTGGGATTCTCTGCCTCTAACCCTATTACAGGGGCTGAGTCACTGGCTTACTGGTGCTCTTCCATGCCGTCCCTAGGAGGGGTGCGTCACTTGAGTGGGTTGAGTCACTGACGTGATCTTCCTGTCTGGGTTGGCGACCCTCCTTGGTTTCATGCCGTGGGGGAGATCGTTGTGGGCTATACTCGGCCTTGTCTCAGGATGTTAAGTTGGTGGTTGAAGATATCCCTCTAGTGGTGTGGGGGATGTGCTTTGGAAAAGTGGGTGGGGTTATATCCTGCCTGTTTGGCCCTGTCTGGGGGCATCGTGGGATTGGGCCACAGTTTCTACCGACCCCTCCTGTCTCAGCCTCCAGTATTTATGCTGCAGAAGTTTATGTGACGGGGGCTAGGCTCAGTCTGTTATATCTGGAGTATTTCTGCTGTCTTATCTGGTGTCTTGTGTGAATTTAAGTATGCTTTCTCTAATTCTCTCTCTCTTTCTTTCGTTCTTTCTCTCTCTCTGAGAACCTGAGCCCTAGAACCATGCCTCAGGACTACCTGACCTGATGACTCCTTGCTGTTCCCAGTCCACCTTGCCGTGCTGCTGCTCCAGTTTCAACTGTTCTGCCTGCGGCTATGAAACCCTCACCTGTTCACCATATGTGCTACCTGTCCTAGACCTGCTGTTTTCAAATCTCTAGAGACAGAGGTAGAGATAGAGATACTGTGGTAGAGATACTGAATGATCGGCTATGAAAAGCCAACTGACATTTACTCCTGAGGTGCTGACCTGTTGCACCATCGACAACCACTGTGATTATTATTATTTAACCCTGCTGGTCATCTATGAACATTTGAACATCTTGGCCATGTTCTGTTATAATCTCCACCTGGCACAGCCAGAAGAGGACTGGCCACCCCTCATAGCCTGGTTCCTCTCCAGGTTTCTTCCTAGTTTCTGGCATTTCTAGGGAGTTTTTCCTAGCCACCGGGCATCTACACCTGCATTGCTTGCGGTTTGGGGTTTTAGGCAGGGTTTCTGTACAGCACTTTGAGATATCAGCTGATATACGAAGGGCTATATAAATACATTTGATTTGATTTGAGTATATGAACAGTATATGAAGTGACCAGCGTTCAATGACTCTTTATGCATGAGGCACTAGTCTCAAGGTGCAGGGTAGAGTACCGGGCAGGTAGCTGGTTAGCGATGCTGTTCAACAGTCTGAGGGCCTCGGTCATCTCATTAATAGGGAGGAAACAGTCAACTGAATAAAATAGATGACCAAGTTAGTATCCGTTAATAGATTATACTTTTTCTTAGTCTGTTCTGTCTCAGCCTGGTTCCCAGACTAGACGTAGCATGTCTAGCATTAATGTACATCTGTGACACTAAAAATAGTATGATATATTACGTTTGGTTACATAAGACAGAAAAAAAAGGAGGGAGGTTGGCTGGGGAGGACGGTGGGGCGTATAATGAGGATGTGGAGGATGGGTGGGCGTAAAATGAGGATGTGGAAGAAGGGTGGGCGAATAATGAGGACATGGAAGAAGGGTGGGCGTATAATGAGGACGTGGAAGAAGGGTGGGCGAATAACACGAATGTGGAGGACGGGTGGGTGTGTAATGAGAACGTGGAGGACGGGTGGGCGAATAACTCGAATGTGGAGGACGGGTGGGTGTGTAATGAGAACGTGGAGGACGGGTGGGCGAATAACTTGAATGTGGAGGACGGGTGGGCGAATAAATTGAATGTGGAGGGCAGGGGGGCGTGTAATGAGAACGTGGAGGACGGGTGGGCGTGTATTTAGAACGTGGAAGACGGGTGGGTGTGTTATGAGAATGTGGAGGACAGTGGGGCATACAACAAGAACGTGGAAGACGGGTGGGCGTATAACGAGAATGTGGAAGACGGGTGTGTGTATAATGAGAACGTGGAGGACGGGTGGGTGTATAATGAGAACGTGGAGGACGGGTGGGTGTATAATGAGAATGTGGAAGACGGGTGGGCGTATAATGAGAACGTGGAAGACGGGTGGGCGTATAATGAGAATGTGGAGGACGGGTGGGCGCGTAATGAGAACGTGGAAGACGGGTGGGCGTATAACGAGAACGTGGAAGACGGGTGGGCGTATAACGAGAACGTGGAGGATGGGTGGGCATATTATGAGAACGTGGAGGATGGGTGGGCATATAATGAGAACGTGGAGGACGGGTGGGCGTATAACGAGAACGTGGAGAACGGGTGGGTGTATAACGAGAACGTGGAAGACGGGTGGGTGTATAATGAGAACGTGGAAGACGGGTGGGTGTATAATGAGAACGTGGAGGACGGGTGGTCGTATAACGAGAACGTGGAGGATGGGTGGGCGTATAATGAGAATGTGTAGGATGGGTGGGCGTATAATGGGAACGTGGAGGATGGGTGGGTGTATAATGAGAACGTGGATGACGGCTGGGCGTATAATGAGAACGTGGAGGATGGGTGGGCGTATAATGAGAACGTGGAGGACGGGTCGGCGTATAATGAGAACGTGGAGGACGGGTGGGCGTATAATGAGAACGTGGAGGACGGGTCGGCGTATAATGACAACGTGGAGGACGGGTGGGCGTATAACGAGAACGTGTAGGACGGGTGGGCGTATAATGAGAATGTGGAGGACGGGTGGGCGTATAATGAGAACGTGGAAGACGGGTGGGCGTATAATGAGAATGTGGAAGACGGGTGGGCGTATAATGAGAACGTGGAAGACGGGTGGGCGTATAATGAGAATGTGGAGGACGGGTAGGGCGTATAATGAGAACGTGGAGGACGGGTAGGGCGTATAATGAGAACGTGGAAGACGGGTGGGCGTATAATGAGAACGTGGAAGACGGGTGGGCGTATAATGAGAATGTGGAGGACGGGTAGGGCGTATAATGAGAACGTGGAGGACGGGTAGGGCGTATAATGAGAACGTGGAAGACGGGTGGGCGTATAATGAGAACGTGGAAGACGGGTGGGCGTATAATGAGAATGTGGAGGACGGATGGGCGTATAATGAGAATGTGGAGGACGGGTAGGGCGTATAATGAGAACGTGGAGGACGGGTAGGGCGTATAATGAGAACGTGGAAGACGGGTGGGCGTATAATGAGAACGTGGAAGACGGGTGGGCGTATAATGAGAATGTGGAGGACGGGTGGGCGTATAATGAGAATGTGGAGGACGGGTGGGCGTATAATGAGAACGTGGAAGACGGGTGGGTGTATAATGAGAATGTGGAGGACGGGTGGGTGTATAATGAGAATGTGGAGGACGGGTGGGTGTATAATGAGAATGTGGAAGACGGGTGGGCGTATAATGAGAACGTGGAAGACGGGTGGGCGTATAATGAGAATGTGGAGGACGGGTGGGCGCGTAATGAGAACGTGGAAGACGGGTGGGCGTATAACGAGAACGTGGAAGACGGGTGGGCGTATAACGTGAACGTGGAGGTTGCGTGTTGAAATCACATTAGGGACAACTTATGCATTTGACCTAATTAGCAACTTTACAACTACTTAACATGCTAGCTAACCCTTCCCCTAAGCCTAACCTTAACTCTAAACTTAACCCCTAAACCTAACCTTAACTCTAACCCCTAACCTTAACCCCTAAACCTAACCTTAACTCTAACCCCTAACCTTAACCCCTAACACCTAGCCTAGCTAACATTTGTCACCTAGCTAAGATATCATATGTATTGCAAATTCGTAACAAATTGTACGAATTGCAATTAGTAACATATCATACAAATTGTAATTCCTAAAATATCATAACAAATGGATGATGGGATATCCACAAATTACAAAACGTAACATATCAAATTAAATGGAGAGAGACAGATTTACTTTACTATGTTACGTCTACCCCTGAGTCCGGGTTGGTCTTAAAGCATTTTGCCCATTAACCAATCAGGGGCCCACAAGGCTCTGGTCAAAAGTAGTGCACTGTAGTATGTAGGGGATACGGTTCCATTTGGGACGAAGCCCCTGGCTATCCATTCCAGAGGTCACAGGAATGGGAAAAAGGGAAAAGAGGTTCTTCCTCAGCTTGACAGTGATCTGGTTCAGAGACGCTCTTCTCCCTAACTCCTCCTAAACAACATCCTCTGTCAGCAGATCTACACAGGAAACCTAGCCAGGAAGGAAAGCTTCCCTCTATCTAATTCTCTCCCCTAATCTGTCTCATAAGGCTAGTCTGGAATCACACACACGGACACATACATGCACATGCACGCACACACGCACACACACACACACACACACACACACACACACACACAC
The DNA here is from genome assembly GCF_023373465.1 of Oncorhynchus keta. Lineage (NCBI taxonomy): Eukaryota > Metazoa > Chordata > Actinopteri > Salmoniformes > Salmonidae > Oncorhynchus > Oncorhynchus keta. Next base: position 41,534,505 of record NC_068432.1, read on the forward strand.
ACACACACACACACACACACACACACACACACACACACACACACACACACACACACACACACACACACACACACACACACACACTAGGGTGGCTGTGAAATGATACTTCAACAACCACTTTCATTCAACTGTCATCTGAAGGAGGTTCTGACAAAATGCTGCCCTATGCAACATGAGTTACTGAAATAGTTTCACTTAATGGAAATTGCATTTCAAATATCTTTGCCTTTGGCTTAACAGGCCTACTAAATGTGGGTCAAACAAACCTGGGGCAGTGCAGTGGGGAATTATTAAATGTTTTAATCTGCAAAACACCAGAAAATATCTGATATGTTCTTATAGGCTTAGGCCACACAGATCCCAAGCAGTATGGCCCAAATAGTAGAATGTACATTTAAAGAGCAGTTGATTTGCATAAAACTAAAGGAAACATCAGAAGGGTATACTAGTACAAATGATGTTTAATGAGTTAGCCAGCTAACTTTGATGAACAGACAGAAACAGCTAGATGTTCTTGTTCATCGGGAAAGCTAAACTTAGATATGTGTTTTTGGTTGTTGACTCAATTAGACCGTTCCCATTTCAAGCAAATTTTTCTGAGAAATGTAAAGTTATTTCAAAATATTTAGGCATGTTAGCTGGCTAACTCATTAATTTTGCTTTGTAGTACGTCTCTCTTGTTGCGATGTGGTGTGAGAATGAAATAATGCTTTCATGTCAATCATATTGATCTCATCATTGGTTGGTGTAGATTTGGGGGCTGACGTTCTGGCATGCAAGGGGTTAAATTGGGAGGTTGCATGATCCTTCTGCTGTGGGGGAGTAGCCAATTCACTGCATAGCAGCACAGCTCAGCGGTAACATCTGATTCCAACAAGTCTTTGAAAAGCTGCGTTTGATTTAACCCTCATAACGGTCAGGAGACGTGTCGACGGGGAAAGTAGTATTCGCATGACATTCAGAACACTGGAAGACAAACCTCGAATATGAAGAATTCTGTCTGGAGCGCTTGTTAACGGTACGTGACAGCCACATTCTTTCGCAGCCACAAATTCACCAGGCAGGGATCGCAATTTGTGTTGTCTTGTCACGGAGTCTTATATGAAATGATACATTTGGGATGATGTTTGTGACATGTTTTACATGCTGAATCAAACAAACTCAAGAAAGCGCCCCTGGTTTTTCCATTAGTTCCAGCTGTGCGCACGTCACTGGTAATTGTGGGAGTTCGCTATTTTTCATGCCGAAAATGTACTTCGGCTGAATAACGGATCGCCTTGTCTGTCTTGGCTGTTTATCCATCATGGTTAATATTTGCCCTATTGCGCAACCAGATGTATTCCTGTCCTCCCTATGGCCTACTGCTATTTGACTGCATCTTTGAGTTTATAAAACACAACACAATACAAATGGCTGCCTTTTTATCCCTAGTAGACGGTTATTGTTTCCCTGTAGTCTTTGTCTGTAGTCCAGGCCACTGTCTGTACCCACAGTGGGCCTATAGGCTGTAGTGCATTTCACCATTTCATTATGTGATTAATCCCATGATCTCCTCCAGATGTGCTGAATCTCTCTCTCTCCAGCAATTCTGCTGACTTGGTGAAAACACTATGGATTCAGTCAATGCATTTGGGCAAGATCAAATGTTCATGTTGATTCCCTGGCAGCTTTCAAATGGCTTCTAGCTATTTGTTATGTGTCTGGTTCTTCTTTAACTTCTAAAGCTGTGGAAATGCCAATGGTTTTTGTCTGTTCTTAGACTGGGGGCAGGTTTTTCACGCAGTGTGTCAGCCAGGTTAGTTAACATGCTGACATTGAAGTTGTATTTTTCTTAGTGTTTTCTGTAGTTGCTGACCCTACCACTTATCTGGGGCAAAGTTACCTGGACTGTCACCCCATGGTAGTTACAGACCAGCTAAGATCATGTGGGTTGTGTCACCACCCCTAAACTATTTCAGTCTTCAACCTTCCTGTCTGACAGTATCCCAAATTGTCCTCTTCTCACCCATTACTGGAGGTCCTTTGACTTGTAACACACACAGAAACCCCAAGTGTTTTTCCTATATTCATTTAGCAGCGTCAGGCCTTCCTATATAATACATGTTGTATTTCTTATAGTTTTTGTTGAAGAATTTATAATGTTTGAGTCCCTCAGATAGCATAAGAACACAGCATAAGTGATATGTGTAGAATTGCAGGAAATTAGCTTTAAAACAGCAATATTCTCAGCCCCTTGCCAAAATGTGTAGAATTGCAGGAAAATGGCTTTAAAACTGCAACATTTAAGAGGATTGCCCTTAAAAATGTAGGACTGTGCCATTGGCCACACCCCCTATCACGCACCACGTTAACTTTGCCACCACTGCTGAAAATAATCTTGGGGGTAACCGTCACAAACAGTGTGGTGTGATGTGAACCATAGCTGAGCCAATCAGTCATGGAGTAATGATCTGGGATGTGATTGGTATGGTATCTAACTCCTAATTTATTTAGAACCAAGGCTTAATTGTCTTCTCTGTGCTGGAGGCCCACTAAACACACATGTAATGAATAAGAACACTTGCACTCAGTGACAGATGGGACCAGCGATTCTGTAAGTCTAAGCGGGGGACTCAACCAAACCCTGCTGTCTCTGACTGCATCAGCTATCATGTCATGACCAGAAGACACTTCTGGACGCTGCTGTTGTTAACTCTGAACATGGTAGCTCTAGAAAGCATTTCATCTGACTTTGAAAATCAAATGGCTTTAGAAGATGCATACTTCTCATAGTGGAAGTTTAAACAGTTCAATCTCTTTGACAGCCTCCAGTCTCTATCATTGTTTTAATGTTACTGTGATTACCTGACATCAGGTTAGAGCTCAGAATGGACTGTACTTGATGAGAGTTGGATTAATGTTAGCTACTCTTCAGCAGTCACTGACTGCTTTGGGTTTTAAGTGCCTGTAGACTGTCAGCTTTCTGCTTGTTTTCAGGAAATGGACTGTTTGTATGAGTAACCCCCCCCCCCAGACTAGCACAGAGGGAGGACGAGCAAGGATTACAAGAGGCATCTATGTAAAGGGGAGGGAATTCAACTTGAGCTGTGTCAAACAGGAGGTTCTTGGCCTTTCATGTCTCTATACTCCAGAGTTATGATGACGTTTGTTGGAGTTTAGCCAGCCTGGAGACACACTGAGTATACCAAACATTAGGAACAACTTCCTAATATTTGCCCTCAGAACGGCCTCAATTCGTCTAGGCATGGACTCTACAAGGTGTCAAAAGCATTGCACAGGGATGCTGGCCCATGTTGACTCCAATGCTTCCCACAGTTGTCATTTGGGTGGTGGACCATTCTTGATACACACGGAAAACGGTTGCGTGTGAACCCCAGCAGTGGTGCTGTCTTTGACACAAACTGGTGCGCCTTGCCCATTCACCCTCTGAATGGCACACATACACAATCCATGTCGCAATTGTCTCAAGGCTTAAAAATCATTCTTTAACCTGTCTACTCCCCTCCATCTACACTGATTTTTGAAGTGGATTTAACAAGTGACCTCTAAGGGATCATAGATTTCACCTGGTCAGTCTGTCAAGGAAAGAGCAGGTTCTTAATGTTTTGTATGCTCTGTGACATTGTCAAGTTGTTTGCATTTTGGTCTATCATGATGATTCCCATCTGAGGTTTTATAGGGTAGACCTGCAGTTGCTGAGGGAGAATTGCAAGCTGTACTGTCATGTCCTTAGGTGTGTGTCATTAAGAGCTAACTGGAGCACTTGGTCATCATGGGATCTATCAGTTTTAACACCAACCAGCTAGCGTAAGATTAACCTTTAATAGCTCAACATTTGGTTGCTCCCAGTCTTTGCTCTGCCAGAGTGAGTCGTGGCTTATTCAGCTTTTAAACACCCAGCCTCTTGCCTGTGCTCGTCTCAGACTTGGACTGGTGGTGTTCTGGACAAGACGCCTGTGACTGTGGGAATCTGACTGACGGGATGCACAGTTCGAAACAGGAAGTGTGTATGTGGCCAGTTGCACAACTCTTTTTGATGCCCTCTAGGTGTTTCTCTCTCTCCCACACACTCTATATTAATTAAAGAGCCCACTGAATTCAATGGCAGTTCCATTACCTGCGATCAGCTGTCGCTACATAAAGCACAGGGTTCACAGCAAGGCTACAACAAGGGTCAAAATGGTGTGCTCCTTGTGCGTGGTTAGTATGGACAAGGTACTGGGGTCATGACTCTTGGTTGTTGATCATTAAAGTGGTATTACTTTTTATGATGCTCACAAAACCCTTAAGGGACAATATTCAGGTAGCAAAAGCTGTTGGTCTTTAAAATGTTTAGAGCTGTAATGTCTTCTGTTATCATTCTTTTATCACCAGAAATGTTTTTGTATTTCACCTTAAATTTTCCTGAAAGCTTAACATCGGTGTGTCATTGTATTGTCACACTCCTTCCCCTCAACCCTCCTTCAGGCACATAACTGAGCATTTGCAAGTGCTGAACCTCTTTGCTGAGTTAACCCCTCCCCCTGCCTGAGCGACCGGAGCTGCCGCCTCAACAATTTACCCGTTCTGTCTGCCTGTCCCAACTCCTGTAAGGCTGGCCCCCCAACCCACCATGTCTACGGAAGTGGCGAGCAATACACCTGTCCCAGCCGACCCCTCCAGCACTCCCTCCCCCACAACAAGCATCCCCACCACCCCTTCCGCAGCACCAGTCAAGACCCCCTTCAAGAAAGAGAAGAAGAAAGGTACTGTATGCAAGGGCCACTCCCTCTCTCCACATGTGAGGGATTTGGTGGTAAGGGCTGAACAGCCTTTTTCTGTGACCTCCGACTTGACCTATTTTGACTCTGCATATTTTGATTTCTATGCTTCTTGTGGTGTGATGTTTGAGGCTATGTCATAAAATAAATACAGTAGAATAAGAGGGCATGCTCAACTGGATAGAAAGTGAAAATCAATCAGTTTAATATCCTTCTCTCATACCTCTGTCCAGCTCCAGAGAAGACTGATGAGTACCTGCTGTCCCGGTTCCAGGGTGATGGTGTGAGGTACAGGGCCAAGCTGATTGGCATCGATGATGTCCCAGAGGCCCGAGGGGACAAGATGAGCCAGGACTCTATGATGAAACTCAAGGTACCACATATCATGATGCAACCGCTACAGTACTTACTGTTACGCATCTACACTCAGTGGTCAGTTTAATAGGTACACTCATCTAGTGCCAGGTCGGACCACTGTTCATCTCCAGAACAGTCTGAATTCTTTGGGGCATGGAAACAGTATCACCGGGACCTAACATGTGCCAGGAAAACATTCCCCTCACCATTCCAACACCACCTGCCTGTACTGTTGACACCAGGCAGGATGGAGCCAGGGCTGCTTACGCCAAATCCTGACTCTGCCATTGGCATGACGCAACAGGAATCTGGATTCATCTGACCAAGTTCTATTTTTCCACTCTTAAATTGTCCAGTGTTGGTGAGTGCGGGTCCATTGGAGCCGCTTCTTGTTTTTAGCTGATAGGAGTGGAACCCGTTGTGATCTTCTGCTGCAATAGCCAGTCTGTGACAAGGATCGATGAGTTGTGCGTTCCGAGATGCCCTTCTGCACACCACAGTTGTACCAAGCTGAGTTTGTGGGCACACCTGTTAGCTGAGATGAGTTTGTGGGTGCGCCTGTTAGCTGAGATGAGTTTGTGGGCACGCCTGTTAGCTGAGATGAGTTTGTGGGCGCGCCTGTTAGCTGAGATGAGTTTGTGGGCGCGCCTGTTAGCTGAGATGAGTTTGTGGGCGCGCCTGTTAGCTGAGATGAGTTTGTGGGCGCGCCTGTTAGCTGAGATGAGTTTGTGGGCGCGCCTGTTAGCTGAGATGAGTTTGTGGGCGCGCCTGTTAGCTGAGATGAGTTTGTGGGCGCGCCTGTTAGCTGAGATGAGTTTGTGGGCACACCTGTTAGCTGAGATGAGTTTGTGGGCGCGCCTGTTAGCTGAGATGAGTTTGTGGGTGCGCCTGTCAGCTTTCATGATTCTTGCCAGTCTCCTTCGACCTCATCAACGAGCTGTTTTCGGTCACAGGATTGCCACTGACAGGATGTTTTTTGTTTGTCGCTTCATAAACCCTAGACACTGTAGTGTGAAAGCCCAAAAGGCCGGCCATTTCTTAGATACTGGTGCGCCTGGCGCCGACGATCATGCTACGCTCAGTCGCTTTTGTCACTCATTTTCCCATTCGAATCCAACAGTGCTAATATAGCAAGCCAAGGTTGCGTGACTGCCTGTAGGAGCAAACAGTTTTCATGAAAGGGGTAGTGCACCTAATTAACATGCAATCCTCACTTACCTAAATACTACCCGTAATGACAAAGTGAGAACATGTTTTAGGAATTCTTCAATGAAATACAGAAATTTAATTTGCATAAGTATTCACACCCTGGAGTCACTTTTTGCAGCAATTACAGCTGTGAGTCCTCTGGGTAAGTCTAAGCTTTCCACACCTGGATTGTGCAACATTTGCCCCATTATGCTGTTCAAAATGTCAAGTCAAAACTAACTCGGCTACTCGGGAACATTCACGGTGTTCTTGCTAAGCAACTCGAGTGTAGATTTGGCCTTGTTTTAGGTTATGGTCCTACTGAAAGGTGAATTAATCTCCCCATGTCTGGTGGAAAGGAGACTGAACCATGTTTTCCTCTAGGATTTTGCTTGTGCTTAGCTCCTTTATTATTTTTTTTAAATCCTGAAACTCCTGTCCTTTTACAATTACAGGCATACCCATAACAAGACACAGCCACTCATATGCTTACAAATATGGAAGGTGGTACTGAGTAATCTTCTTGGGTATGACTCTAAAAGCTTGGCACACCTGTTTGGAGTTTTTCCCCATTATGCTTGAGGCAAATCCAATGCAACACAATTAACTAAATTAATTGCTTTGACATTTTTGTTTTTGCAGCATTACTGGAATATTCTCATTTTGTACAGACTTCCTTTTCACTCTTTAGGTTAGTATTTTGGATTAACTACAATGTTGATGCCATCAGTTTTCTCCTATCACAACCATTAAACTAACTGTTTTAAGGTCACCATTGTCTTCACGGTGAAATCCCAGAGTGGTTTCCTTCCTCTCCGGCAACGGAGTTAAGAGACTCCTGTACAGTGCATTTGGAAAGTATTCAGACCCTTTGAACTTTAACACATTTTGTTACATTTCAGCCTTATTCTAAAATGTATTAAATCGTTTTCTCTCAATCTACAGAATAATGACAAAGCAAAAACTGGTTTAGAAATGACATTGACATATAAGTATTCAGATCCTTTACTCAATACTGTGAAGCACTTTTGGCAGCAATTACAGCCTCGAGTCTTCTTGGGTATGATGCCACAAGCTTGGCAAACCTGTATTTGAGGAGTTTCTCCCATTCTTATCTGCAGATCCTCTCAAGTTCTATCAGGTTGGATGGGGCCGCCGCTGCACAGCTATTTTCAGGTCTTTCCAGAGATGTTCAAGTGTGTGCTATGGCTGGGCCACTCAAGGACATTCGGAGACTTGTCCCGAAGTCACTCCTGCATTGTCTACGCTGTGTGCTTCGGGTCGTTGTCCTGTTAGACTGGGGCGACAGTTACCCTTCGTGGTACTGAGCGTTCTGGAGCAGGTTTTCATCAAGGATCTCTCTGTACTTTGCTCTGTTAATCTTTCTCTCGATCCTGACTAGTCTCCCAGTCCCTGCTGCTGAAAAACATCCCTACAGCATGGTCCTGCCACCACCATGGTTCATCGTAGGGATGGTGCCAGATTTCCTCCAGATGTGACGCTTGGCATTCAGGCCAAAAGTTTTAATCTTGGTTTCATCAGTCCAGAGAATCTTGTTTCTCATGGTCTGCGAGTCCTTTTGGCAAACTACAAGCAGGCTGTCATGTTCCTTATACTGAGGAGTGGCTTCCATCTGTCCACTCTACCATAAAGGCCTGATTGGAGTGCTGCAGCGACGGTTGTCCTTCTGGAAAGTTCTCTCATCTCCACAGAGGAGATCTGAACCAAGGCACTTCTCTCCCGATTGCTAAATTTGGCCGGGTGGCCAGCTCTAGGAAGAGTCTTGGTGATTCCAAACTTCTTCCATTTAAGAATGGAGGCCACTGTTCATGGGCATCTTCAATGCTGCAGAAATGTTTTGGTACCCTTCCCCAGATCTGTGCCTCTACACAATCTTGTCTCGGAGCTCTACAGACAATTCCTTGGCTTGTTATTGCTATGACATGCACGGTCAACTGTGGGACCTTATAGACCGACGTGTGCCCCTTTTCAAATCATGTCCAATCAATTGAATTTACCACAGGTGAACTCTAAGTTGTAGAAACATCTGAAGGATCATCAATGGAAACCGGATGCACCTGAGCATAATTTCGAGTCTCATAGCAAAGGGTCTGAACCCTTAATGTTTTTTTTTTCATTTTTTATAGAATGCATATTTTTTCTTTGTTATGGGGTATTGTGTGCTGACTGAGTTTTTTTCAAATGTTATTTCATCCATTTTAGAATAAGGCTGTAACATATCAAAAAGGGAAGGGGTCTGAACTTGCTGATTGCAATGGATATTTGTTGTGACTGGGTGTATTGATACACCATCCTTGTGTAATTAACATCACCATGCTCAATAGGCTTTTTTAAGGTTTTACTTATTTTTAGCTATCTACCAATCGGTGCCGTTCTTCGCGAGACATTGGAAAACCTCCCTGGTCTGTGTTAGTATGTATTTTTTGTTGTGTGGCGTTTATGTAACTCTGTTCTGCGCGTGGCGGTCATTGTTTCTTTGCAGGGCTTGGCAATAGCCTCTCGGTCACAGGGCAAACACAAGCAGAGGATCTGGGTCAACATATCCATGTCGGGCATCAAGATCATTGATGAGAAAACGGGGGTGAGAACAACTCTTCTATGGCTTTCTAAACCATGTCTCAGTGGCTGGGGAGTACCAACCTACAAATGGAATGATCTATTGTAGACCTCATAGGAGGGAGCACATTTTCAGAATAATATGAACACAGGACATGATCTCTGTCAGGAGTAGATGCCATGTAGGCCTCCGATCATAGTTATATTATGCTAATGAAGACTTTATTTTATTTTTAAAGCTGTTTTTTCATTTCGTCCCTCTCAGGTAATAGAACATGAGCACATGGTGAATAAGATCTCGTTCATCGCCAGAGACGTAACAGATAACAGGGCCTTTGGTTACGTGTGTGGGGCCGAGGGACAGCACCAGTTTTTCGCCATAAAGACTGGCCAGCAGGTAACACACAGGGACACAGACTAAAAGTCTTTGATTGTATCTATTGACTGTGTTTTTCCATTAATCTCCTCTATATAGGCAGAGCCCCTGGTCATTGACTTGAAGGATCTGTTCCAGGTCATCTTCAACATGAAGAAAGAGTCTGAGGCCTCACAGAAGGTAAATTACTATGGTGGGATCTGGGTTGTGTTCAGTAGGACACACCGTAGCTAAACATTTTGCAACAGAAAACACTGGTCTATGTACGACTAGTTCTTCCCTGCTTCAATCAGTTTCAAAGCTTTTTTTCTCCCTACTGAAGGTGACCCTTATTTATTTCAAGTATTGTTTTTGTGGAGGTAGCGTTTTTGGGTTTGCTGACTGAAGTTGTAAGGTCGACACTGCCCCCTAGCTCTGTATCACAGTCCTGCACCACAAACCATGCTTTCTTTGTATTGCAATGATGACTCGTTATGGCACAAATATCACCTCTCAGACAATAAGTAAATGGATTACATATGACATTACTCCAATGGAAACACCTTGTTTTCCCCTCTTCCTCCATCTGTTCAGGATCAGCGCAATAACGCAACAGTTGAGGTAAGCGCCTGTGTATTTGTCATGCCACTTAGCACCTATTTGTGGTTAGTTTTCCTTTTGCTTTTTTAATTGCCTGTATATGTTTTTAATATAAGCTGAGATGTAGGCTGTAGTAGTGCATACTTGACCCTTAATTGCTGTTTCTCAATTGTAGAATGGTGGCAACACCTTGCTCAGTATCGATGGCCAGGTAGGCACTGCCAAAGTAAGTGTTTCAGATCATGGAATCATACATGCAAAAAGAGCGCCAAGTGGATGCAGAAGAGCATTCTCCAGGACCACCTGTCTAATAGTAGACATTATGTGTTCTTTTGATCAATACTGTTTTGTTATATCCAGTGCCATCATAAAGAAAGATGTATCTTGATGCCTTCACAAAGTGTTCAGAAACCTTTACTTTTTCCACATTTTGTTACATTACAGCCTTATTCTAAAATGCATTTTATTTTTACATTTATATAAAAAATCCTCAGCAATCTACACACAACACCCCATAATGAGAGTAAAAACAGGTTTTTAGGAATGTTTGCAAATATATTACAAATAAAAAAACATGAGTTTTCAGACCCTTTGCTATGAGACTGGAAATTGAGCTTTGGTGCATCCTGTTTCTGTTGAGCATCCTTCAGATGTTTCTACAACTTCATTGGAATCCACCTGTGGTAAATTCAATTGATTGGACATAATTTGGAAAACGCACACATAGTTGACCGTGCATGTCAGAGCAAAAACCAAGCCATGAAGTCGAAGGAATAGGATTGTTGAGGCACAGATCTGGGGAAGGGTACCCAGAAATGTCTGCAGCGTTTATGGTCCCCAAGAACAGTGGTCTCCAATGTTAAATGGAAGATGTTTGGAACCACCAAGACTCTGCCTAGAGCTGGCCGCCCGGCCAAACTGGAATCGAGGTAGAAGGGCCTTGGTCAGAGGTGACAAAGAACCTAATTGTCACTGACCGAGCTCTAGAGTTCCTCTATGGAGATAGGAGAACCTTCCAGAAGGACAAGATTCTGTTGTCTGATGAAACAAAGATTGAAGTCTTTGGCCTGAATGTCAAGCGTCATGTCTGGAGGAAACCAGGCACCATCCCTACGGTGAATCACAGTGGTGGCAGCATTATGCTGTGGGCATGTTTTTCAGAGGCGGGGACTAGTCAGAATCGAGGCAAAGATTAAAAGAGCGATGTGCAGATCCTTGATGAGAACCTGCTCAGGACCTCAGATTGGGGAGACGGTTCACCTTCCAACAGGACAACGACCCTAAGCACACAGCCAAGACAACGCAGGAGTGGCTTCAGGACAAGTCTCTGAATGGCCTTGAGTGGCTGAGCCGTAGCCTGGATTTGAACCCAATCGAACGTCTTTGGAGAAACCTGAAAATACTTGCGCAGCGACGCTCCCCATCTAACCCGACAGAGCTTGAGAGAATCTGCAGAGAATGGGAGAAACTCTCCAAATACAGGTGTGCCAAGCTTGTAGCGTCATACCCAAGAAGACTCAATGTGGTAATCGCTGCCGAAGGTGATTCAACAAAGTACTGTGTGATGGGTCTGAAATACTTATGCAAATGTAATTTTTTTCAGAGTTTTATTTTTATAAATTCGTCAATGTTTTTAAGCTGTTCTTGCATTGTCATTATGTGATTGCTTTTTACGCTAATGCTACCCTCTGTTCATATATGCACATTAACCGTACATACTACTTCAATAAGCCTGACTAACCGGTGTCTGTATATAGCCTTGCTACTCTTATTTTCAAACGTTTGTTTTTTTACTGTTTTATTTCTTTACTTACCTACACACATGCATACTTGTTTTTTTTTCTCCACACTATTGGTTAGAGCCTGTAAGTAAGCATTTCACTGTAAGGTGAAACTTTGATTTGAGATTGGAGGGGGGGGGGACCAATTTGTATAATAAGGCTGTAAAGTGGAACATATCAAGGGGTCTTTATACTTTCCGAAGGCTCTGTATTTTTATGATATGTAGACCTCAGCAGGCCTAAGGCACTATAGGCTGTCATTGTAAATAAGTGTTCTTTACTGACTTTCCTAGTTAAAGGTTCAATAAATGTCTTTATGAAGCTGATACTAGATATTTGTGTGTTTGTTCAGGAGGTGCAACAGCTGGATCTGTTTGGAGACATGTCCACACCCCCAGACATCCATTCTCCTACAGTAAGTTGGCCTGTTGCTGTAGGGTGAGGCTCACTGGATGTGCGCACACACAATATAGAACCCCTCGTTTCTGGGAACATTTCATTCTGTGTTCATAAGGAGACCAAATGATGGCACTGGGGAAATGTTCATAACACAAACACTCTAGAAATGGGTCTAATAATGCAGTGGTTGGCAGTTAGGATGCTCAAACATTTGTCATTATATTTTGGGACGGTACGGCCAACAAGTTTGCTTCTATTTTATTTTTGAAGATCGGCAGCTTTTTGCCTGTTCTTCTTATTACTAACAGGGATCTTTATAATCAGGTGGCTTTGACAACTCCATCTCTGGTAAAGTTTCTCTCAGGTTCTCGCTAGCGCAGTCTTGCCAGTTGTCAGATATCTGTTTTGTTCTGCATTGCAGCAGTGTCAGGCTCTACTACATAACTTCACCCTCATTTTCCACCAATCATATCATTCCACATGTCATACAGGGCTCTCAAACTCAACTCTGTGAAGGTGTGTAATCTGGATGTTTGTCTTGATGGATTACAAAGGTAAAATCCTGGATATATGTCAAATATGGTTAAATCATCAGACACAAGCTAGCCATACTGCCATCACAAAGCACATTCTTAGAGTTGAGTTTCTGATTCCTGTTGAAATGTTTATTGGTCTGTCATCAATACTGTTGCTTCAACAATCATTAACTGTCATGTCATTGTGATTCATTTAGCCATGTTAACAGTTGCTTCTCTTTTTCAGCACAACTGATTTTTCTTTCTCCTCTTGATAACCAGGAGACTAATGATATTCTATTGCTGGATCTGTCTGCTGAGGTTGACAGCAATCAGAACTGTATAAAAGGAAATCTCTTCACTTCCTACGCCTCTAACCTTTGGGGAAACCCCCAAACAGAGAACCCCTTCTCCTCCGCGTTTGGCTTCTTTCCAACCCCAGACTCTGACCCTTTCAGCGACGACCCCCTTGCCCAATCAGCACCCCCCAATTCTCAGATCTCAGCACCCTCCACCAATCACAGCCAAGAGAGCTCTGTTCACATCTTGGGCAGGCCAGTCATGAACGACGATGGTCTTACTGGAGACTCTGACCACTCCGGTCAGCAGTTGAACGGGTTGTCCAATAAGAACATGATCCTGGCTCTCAGTAATTGCCAGTGGCCACTCGGTGGCGCTATTTCAGAGTGCAGGGTCCCTGTTCTAATCCAGAACAGTTTGGGACCTGTGGCCTCTACACAGAACCCCTTTCTCGACATATCTGGGGAAATCCCGCCCCTCTGTAACAGTGTGCTGTTGGATCCAAAAGAAAACCCACCCATGGGTCATGGCAAGGACAGTTCGGTAGTGATAAGCCTCCCTCCACAGAACACTAAGGCTGGACGAGGTCGGAGGAGTGCCAAGGTGAAGCTCCATAATGAAGCTCAGATGTTGCTGCATGTCTGAGAGTCTCTGTCTGCACACCACCTCCCCAAACCATGATAGGTTTTCTAACAACCCCTTTTTACAGCACTGGGATACCATACCACTATACTCTGTTCCTCAAGGGCAACAGGTTGCGATGCACTGGGTTTTGTATCTACCAACATGGTTTTTGTAGAAGTATAAGGGTTGGTGGTGTGTGGGTTGTCTCTGAGATGTGGATGGAACTGGTGTGGGTTTCTAATGTAGCTAACTGCATGGTGGTGCTCCCATGGCTTCTTTAACTAGCTTGTCCCAGGGAAGTTAACAACCTCTGCTTGACTGTAAACACTGCATCTGTCTCCTGTTTGCTATCTATTCATATGTTCCTTGTCCTAATGTTCATGCTTCAGTGAGGTGTGGAGGTAAGTGTTGGTATTTGCGTCTATTGTTAGAAATATTTGTTTTTAATTATCATATAACTGAATACAGTATCATTTAGTTTTCATCCATACAATAAACCATTTAATTTTGTGCTTACCACAGTTCTCTGTTCATGATTAATTGAGGGCCAGTAAATCATTCTTCACTATTCCTGTGATGCATTTGGTTGAATAATCTGATATTTCACTGACAGTGTCCTCCTGCTGACGACCTGTTTGGGGCTGACATGTTTGCTGCTCCCAGTCAGCCTGACAGCTCGTCTGCCTCCAATGACCTCTTCAGTCCCACCACCTCCATGGCAGCTCTTGGTAAGACTAGTGTTACCATTAGCTCGAAATAGTCAATGATGCGTCAACACTGAATGAGTAGCATGTTAGTTCTATAAAGTGGTAAAATCTGCATCCGTAGCTGTGTAGCTCCAGCAACTATGTTTCATGTGTAATCAGGCTAGAGCAGTACGGCATGGCTCAGCTGGACACCGCTCAGTAGTGTGCATACCAGCTAGTGTTAGATCCTGTTGATTTGCAGCCAGTAGGCTACCTACTGTACCCAAACCTAAATACATCACCCTCCTCTCTGTTCTCGCTCTCCTCTCCAGGAACGTTGCAGTTGGGGTCCCCTTCAGTCACCATCCCTCGGACCGCCCCATCACCATGGGGAGCCCCAGCCTCTTCCATGTTCACCATGCCAGGAGGGGTCACACTCTCCAACCCCCAGCCCACCTTCCCCCAGCCATCTGCCTTCAGTGCCCTGCCAATACCTCCAGCCCCCTGGGGCCAGCAGGCGCCATCCCCCTTTGGGGCCCCGCCAGTCAGCCAGGCTTGGGGACAGCCTGCACCTGCAGGGCCCATGGGTGCACCAGGCTGGGGCCAGCCTCCTATGGCTAACCTCTTCCAGCCAGAGCCTTACACCATGATAGGAGGCCCTCTACAGGGTATGCCGCAGGGTCCACCACGGCCCCCACCCCGGCCACCAGTAAAGGAGGCCCCAGCTAAGGTGGAACCCAGTGCCTTCACAGCTCTGGACCCACTGGGAGGGGAGAAGGAGAAGAAGAGTGGCAAGGACATGTTCAAGGACTTCCAGATTGCCAAACCTCCAGCCATCCCAGCAAGGAAAGGGGAGCAGATACCCGGGTCTGCCGCCCCAAGCACCAATGGGGATGGGGTGTTTGCCCAGTACTTCTCCAGCAAAGTGGGCGTGCCCCAGGAAATTGCGGATCATGACGACTTTGAAATTCAGAGTCGGATTTCAGCAATTGCCAATGGTAATGGCAGTTATTTAGGATTTTAAATTCCTGTCAATTGATTTGGAGAAGACTACATTTATGATAAATGAATCTTTACTAGGATTATATCTTAATGTCCACTGAGTATACATACATTTGAATCCACCTGATTACCCCCTTCTCTCGGTCTCTAGACCCACCCAAACCAGCCCCACTGCACTCTGCACCCATGATATCTCTTGCAGTGGTCCCTGGGCCAGGGCTCCTGGATGCATTTGTCCCGACTCCAGCCACATTCCTTGCTCCAGCAGCAGCAGGTCTCAACCAGAACCTATTTGATGACGTATTTGGCTCTGCTACTCCTAATGCCTTTGGAGCTGCTACTCCTAATGCCTTTGGAGCTGCTACTCCTAATGCCTTTGGAGCTGCTACTCCTAATGCCTTTGGAGCACCACTTCTAGCTACGGTATGGATGTACACGCATATACAAACAGTGGTGCAACTGTCACTGAAATTACATTATTTTTCACCCCAGTTCTCATTGGAATGTGATACAAAACGAGGCAACGGTGTGCTTTAGGACCATGCGTCGGGTATGCTGTTTGGAGTGTTTATCCGAATGGATTAAAAAATAAACATTGTCCCCCACACTTCTAAAACCAAAGTTGCACACATGTAAGGGAATTAGTTCTATCAAAGTTCAATTGATTGTGACGTAATGCTTTATCACTATAACCTTAATCTTCTCTTGTTTTTTTTAATGACGGAACACTGCTGTTGCCCAGACCACTGGTGGCTCTGATCCCTTCGGAGACCCCTTTGCCTGAGTGACACCCTGCCCATCTTCCACATGTGAGTGACAGACAGAACGCATTCTGAACCTTAGACTGTGAGTTTAGATAATAATTTAAACCAACCTGTGCGTTCTCTTCTTCCAGTCAGGTTTGCAGTGGTCCAGAGAAGAAGCAGCGATGCTCTACGACCAAATGTCTTCAGAAGCAGCTACTACAACTACAAGCGCCAGACAATCCTACACAATTACAACTTCTAACCCCTTGCCCACACTGAATAACTGCCTTTATTGATGTCCATTACATAGCCCCTCGTTTACCCCCAAAACACCTTGTTTTTTTTCTGTTCCAATCTCATAGCTTTTTAGTACCACTGAATGAAATGAAATGTATTGTAATAAAGTGACAATGTGCAATGGAAGGGAAGGCCCTGGAAATGCTCTATATTAAACACTGAATAATGTATTCCTTCAAGTGTCGTCTTTTGGGTGTCTGCCTATAACTTGTGTTTTAGACTGGGTTATATGAGTAAATAAAAATGCCAGAAACACAATGTTAATTGGTAATACATGTATTTAAAATCACAGTTCTTTTGTGTTGTAGTTCAGTACTTCTGATAAAGATTAACTGAGGTGAATTTGACTTTGATAAACCTACTTTACAATCATGTAATAAAATGAATCCAGTGTACTTAAAAATAACAAGTCTCTTCCAATTGCAGTTTTGTACATTTACATCCTGTAAATGACATGAACACATTTCTGTTCATTAATATAGGACGTTGCTCATATGCACATACACTGAGTAAATGTACAGTTGAAGTTTAAATACACTTAGGTTGTGGTCATTAAAACATTTTTCAACCACCCCACATTTCTTGTTAAACTATAGTTTTGGAATGACAAGTAATTTTTCCAATTGTTTACAGACATTCACTGTATCACAATTCCAGTGGGTCAGAAGTTTGCATGCACTAAGTTGACTGCATTTAAACAGCTTGGAAAATTCCAGAAAATTATGTAATGGCTTTAGAAGCTTCTGATAGGCTAATTGGCATAATTTGGGTCAATTGGAGGTGTACCTGTGGATGTATTTCAAGCCCTACCTTAACTCAGTGCCTATGTGCTTGACATCGGAAAATCCAAAGAAATCAGCCAAGACTTCAGGGAAAAAAAATTGTAGACCACAAGTCTGGTTCATCCTTGGGCGCAATTTCCAAATGCCTGATGTTCCAGTATAAACACCATGGGACCACGCAGTTGTCATACCGCGCAGGAAGGAGACTCATTGTGTCTCCTAGATGAATGTACTTTGGTGCGAAAAGTGCAAATCAATCCCAGAACAACAGCGAAGGACCTTGAGAAGGTGCTGGAGGAAACGGGTACAAAAGTATCGAAATCCAAAATCGAGTCCTATATCAACAACCTGAAAGGCTGCTCAGCAAGGAAGAAGCCACTGCTCCAAAACTGCCATAAAAAATGGTCTGGTCTGATGAAACCAAAATAGAACTGTTTGGCCATAATGAACATTGTCATGTTTGGAGGAAAAAGGGGAGGCTTGCAAGCCGAAGAATACCATCCCAACTGTGAAGAACAGGGGTGGGGGTGCTTTGCTGCAGGAGGGACTGGTGCACTTCACAAAATAGATGGCATCACGAGGCAGGAAAATTTTGTGGATATATTGAAGCAACATCTCAATACATCAGTCAGGAAGTTAAAGCTTGGTTGCAAATGTGTCTTCCAAATGGACAATGACCCCAAGAATACTTCCACAGTTGTGGCAAAATGGCTTAATGACAAAGTCAAGGTATTGGAGTGGCCGTCACAAAGCCCTGACCTCAATCCTATAGAACATTTGTGGGCAGAACTGAAATAGCGTGTGCGAGCAATGGAGGCCTACCAACCGGATTCAGTTACACCAGCTCTGTCAGAAGGAATGGACCAAAATTCACCCAACTTATTGTTGGAAGCTTGTGGAAGGCTACCTGAAACATTTGACCCAAGTTAAACAATTTAAAGGCAATACACTCAATTAGTATTTGGTAGCATGTAAACTTCTGACCATCTGGGAATGTGATGAAATAAATAAAAGCTGAAATAAATCACTCTCTCTACTATTATTCTGACATTTCACATTCTTAAAATTAAAGTGGTGATCCTAACTGACCTAAAACAGACTTTTTACTAGGATTAAATGTCAGGGATTATGAAAAACTGAGTTTAAATGTAGTTGGCTAATGTGTATGGAAACTTCCGACTTCAACTGTACTATGTCTATATTAGGGGTAGGCAATTTCCATGGGGGTGGGGGCCACAAAAAAAACAGAACTCATCATGAGGGGCTACAGTGGCTCATGGGTCTGCTAGACTAATTTACCAATCTAAAACAAATGTTGCTGACATGGGCTAATTGAGTGTCTGCTGATGCATGAATGGGAATACAGCCATGCATCAGTTGGTCACAGATACCTTAAAAGGGTAAGGGTGTGGATAGGGTGGCACATTTTGGGGAATATTCAGAGATGGAAACTTTCTGTGGGAATTAATGGAAATATATGCAAATTAATATTACTACCATTTAAATGTAGATGTGTCTTGCATTGGCTAAATTTACCATATCATATGGAAACAGAAACATAAACCTTTTACCTTATCATAAGTGGACATAATTGTGAATGATTAAACCCTCCAATAGAAAAAACAAAACAATTTAGTCACAAATTGATCTTTAATTAAATGAGTTGACTCTTTACATGGGATGATTTCACTTAACAACAAAAGAAAGGGAATATTGAATGATCCCCAATGATCCATCGCATCTCCCAAAAACATTTTCAACATACATCTGTAAAATAATAGTCTATAAACTAAAGCTTTGGTTGTCTTCCTCTCAGCCTTCCATGTCTTCTCCCGGGACCTCCTCAATGTCCACCTCTTGAACATCAGACTCCAACCTTGTTGAGGATGGCTCGTTGTCAGGCTCAAGAATCCTCACATTTGCCCGGATGGCCAACAATTTTTCAACTCTTGTATTGGTCAGCCTGTTGGTGCTTTGGTGTGTGTTCCCAAACAAGGACCAGTTGCGCTCTGAGGCGGCGGGATTTAGAGACAACAGGGGAAAGAGCCTGTGAGCATCAGAGGTGAACCAGTTGCATACACAGGTCGAGCAAGACATTCATCAGCATGTCTCTGACTATGTTCCTATATTGAGTCAAGAAAATGTCTGATTCCAGGAGGAATCGATAAGGTGTCTTTTTGCCAGTCCTGTCTGGTCCAGCAACGGTGGGTTTGTGCCCATAGGCGATGTTGCCGGTGAGGACATGCATTACAATAGGCCTACAAGCCCTCATTCCAGCCTCTTCTCAGCCTATTGAGGACAGTCTGAGCACTGATGGAGGGATTGTGCGTTCCTGGTGTAACTCGGACAGTTGTTGCCATCCTGTTACTGTCCCGCAGGTGTGTTGTTCTGATGGACCGATCCTGTGCAGGTGTGTTGTTCTGATGGACCGATCCTGTGCAGGTGTGTTGTTCTGATGGACCTATCCTGTGCAGGTGTGTTGTTCTGATGGACCGATCCTGTGCAGGTGTGTTGTTCTGATGGACCGATCCTGTGCAGGTGTGTTGTTCTGATGGACCGATCCTGTGCAGGTGTGTTGTTCTGATGGACCGATCCTGTGCAGGTGTGTTGTTCTGATGGACCGATCCTGTGCAGGTGTGTTGTTCTGATGGACCGATCCTGTGCAGGTGTGTTGTTCTGATGGACCGATCCTGTGCAGGTGTGTTGTTCTGATGGACCGATCCTGTGCAGGTGTGCTGTTCTGATGGACCGATCCTGTGCAGGTGTGTTGTTCTGATGGACCGATCCTGTGCAGGTGTGCTGTTCTGATGGACCGATCCTGTGCAGGTGTGGTTAAACTTGGTCTGCCACTGCGAGGACGATCAGATGTCCGTCCTGTCTCCCTGTAGTGCTGTTTTAGGCTTCTCACAGTATGGACATTGCAATTTATTGCCCTGGCCACATCTGCAGTCCTCATGCCTCCTTGCAGCATGCCTAAGGCATGTTCACGCAGATGAGCAGGGACCCTGGGCATCTTTCTTTTGGTGTTTTTCAGAGTCTGTAGAAAGGCCTCTTTAGTGTCCCAAGTTTTCATAACTGTGACCTTAATTGCCTACCGTCTGTAAGCTGTTAGTGTCTTAAAAACCATTCCACATGTGTTTGTTCATTAATTGTTTTGGTTTATTGAACAAGCATGGGAAACAGTGTTTAAACCCTTTACAATGAATATCTGTGAAGTCATTTGGATTTTTACAAATTATCTTTGACAGACAGGGTCTTGAAAAAGGGACGTTTCTTTTTTTGCTGAGTTTAGTAGCCTAGAGAATCTCAGTTAAATCAGTGGTTGCTGTCACTATTTCCAGATGCTAGATGGCAGCAAAGTAATCTGTCAAGATAATAATAATCATATTATGTTTCCATTTTAAAGATATCTCTTTATTGCTCCACTGTATATAACCGTGTTATGTTTTCAATGTGCAGAAACTGAGGAAAGCCAAGGTGTGTTTGAGTGAATATAAGCTGGATCCCTCTAAAATGACCATGATCTTCTATACTACCTGCCTGATACCAACCCCATGACGTAAGGTTATATATAGGCTACCTTCCGTGTGGGTCCTATACAGTATAATCTGTGTTAAGAGAGTTTTTCTGAGCCCTAAAACCCCTGTGTTGTGTGTTCCTACCAGGTCCTATCTGGAAGAGGAACAGAGGGAGAACCAGACTGTTCTGCCGCTCACCCACCCAAGAGAAGTAGGCAGATTACAATGGAAGTGGAATAGATCACACAATATAAAGAGGTGTGCTATGCTGTTTAACCCAACTTAAACAACCATCTCTGTCCCCCACAGGTCCCCTGCGAGGCCCCCAATGCCAGAGGCCCCGGCTGAGACAGCAAGCCAGAGGGATGAAGATGAGGATGATGATGACGCTGACGATGGGGCGATTGTGCCGCGAGTGAGGGTGGTAGAGGACGGGTCTCTGATCATCGATGAGGAGAGGTCAGTGTTTAAAGAAGCTTTCTATGGTTCCTTTTGACTTCAATAGCCACTTGCCCATTATCATGACTTATCAGTGTGAGCCATGTTACCTGACTTGGTGTGGGTGTGTCCTCCAGTTTGACGATAGAGGTCCTGAGGCAGAAAGGGCCAAATCCAGCTGATGATGGAGACCCGATCTTTGAGCGTGGCTCCACAACCACCTACTCTAGCTTTAGGAAAGGGACACACGTCAAACCCTGGTGCAACAAAGGTACAGTATGACAACCACTTATATGATGTGTACTCCCACATCATGCACAACCAGGCAATCTGTATTTGTTTCTGCACATTGAAACCAAAAGTCTTACTTAAACCAAAGGTGTGTGTTTCATCAGAGACAGACATGTTCTTCCTGGCTATCAATATGGTAGGAACAGACTTCTCTATGATTGGACAGCTGTTTCCTCACCGCGGTCGCATTGAGATCAAGGTATATATTACCTGTATACACTATGATAGTCTCAATATTTCCTGTATACAATAGAATATTCTAAATTATTAGCCTCATAAGAAATCACTGATATTAAGATATTTGCTTTACTCATCAAATACTGTAGGTTGGGCTGTATCACTTTAAAACTGTACTAGGCATGGTTGTGTTACTGCAGGTTTATAATTTGGTCTCCTGGTTTTTTATCTTTCAGAACAAGTTCAAGAAAGAGGAGAGAGCAAACAGCTGGAAGATAGACAAGGCCTTCAGTAATTTTGGAAAACTATTTCATCAGAAGCATATTACTATACTTAGTCATTATAGATGGGATTGGGGAATCAAACGCTTTATGGTATTTTCTCTGTTCAGAGGAGAGGCGTAGGCTGGATCTGGAGTTCTTCACTAGCCTCTTGGAGAAGATCTTGGGCATCGAGGCGAAAGTAACAAAAACAACAAGTCCCCCACGGAGAAGAAAATTATCAAGAAAAATAAGAGAAAACCAAAAGGTAACTAAATACATTTCCTTGTCTACTTCGTATTGGTCGTGTAGGGAGTTCCACCACAAGTCAATGCCTGAATTTCTCAGAGTGGATTTGCTATGTTTTGCTTCTCATATGGCATCTCTCACCCATGTTATCTGGTGAAAGTGATGTGATTTCTTGGTCATAGTTCATATTAAGAGGGTAGTAATGTCTTCAGCCTCACTCACTAGCCATCCTTGCGTTCTGTATGGGTCTCAATATCTCTCTGCTCTCTCTCCATCAGAAAAGAAAGCAGTGAATCATCTGAGTGACGTGGAGGAGGAGAGGTCCGATCTGGAGATGGATAGCGACGAGGTGGAGGGAGAGAAGGAGAACGTCCCTAACGTAGGGACCACACCTGCCGCTAACGCCACCACCCCCAAGAGAAAACGCAAAAGGAAGGATGGAGGAGAGTCCTCCCCTAAAAAAGCAACGTATGGAAAGAAAAAGAAGAGCAGCAACCGGATAACAAGTGATCAAGGTGCAGTAGAACCACCATGATTTCAGAAGTGCTTTTCACAGTAGCCATATAACTAAATTAAAATACACAATATCTAGTAACTTAGGATCTTGTCTTATTTACTGACATTGTTGTGTCCTCTGCTTCCTCAGAAGAGGCTGGAGTACCAGAAGGTGAAGTACCTGAGGACCAGTCACCTGCTGAAAGGTAACATGTACAGTTTGGAAACAATTTCACTATAGGATAGAAAACACGTGTTACTTGCTGAGATATCTCTATAATGTATTTTTGTATTAGTTCAAAGCAAGCAGAAGGGCCAGTGGAAGGAGACACGGGTCATGTGGAGATCAAACCAGTCCAGCTGTCCCGTGGTCGACCCCAGAGACCTCCCTAACCTGGGGAGGAAGTGGGGCCAGAGAGGCCTGCATCCCAAGACCAAGCCTAAAGATAAGGATAAAGATGGGCCCATACCTGTGGTGGAGGAGAACACTGAAGAAGGAGAAGGAACAGGTTGGTCTTTGTGTTGGGAGGGAAACCTAATTTTAGACAGAAAATAGAGCTTATATTCTTGTCAACATCATCGTGGATAGAAATGTTCCTGTGGTCATATCATATTTCAGGGCGGCAGATAGCTTAGCGGTTAGAGCGTTGCGCTAGTAACCCTTGAGCAAGACACTTAACCCTAATATGCTCCAGGAGCTCCGTACTGCTATGGCTGACCCTGTAAAATAACCCATTTCCCTGCATCTATCAGGTGTATGTGACAATAAAACATATAAACTGAGTGTACAAAACATTAAGAAGACCTTCCTAATATTGAGTTGCACCCCTTTAGCCCTCAGAACAGCCTCAATTCATAAGGGGATTGGACTACAAGGTGTCGACAGCGTTCCACAGGGATGCTGGCCCATGTTGACTCCAATGCTTCCCACAGTTGTTTCAAGTTGGCTGGATGTCCATTGGGTGGTGGACCATTGTTGATACACACGGGAAACTGTTGAGTGTGAAAAACCCGGCAGTGTTGCAGTTCTTGACCCATAACCGGTGCGCCTGGCACCTTCTACCATACCCCATTCAAAGGCACTTCAGTCTTTTGTCTTGCTCATTCACCCTCTAAATCGCACACATACACAATCCATGTCTCAATTGTTTCAAGGCTTAAAATCCTTCTTTAATAATATCCTCTTAAAGATCTGACCCTTTTTTTAAATTTTCGCCTAAAATGACATAACCAAATCTAGCTGCCTGTAGCTCACGACCTGAAGCAGGGATATGCATATTCTTGATACTATTTGAAAGGAAACACTTTGAAGTTTATGGAAATGTAAAATTAATGTAGGAGAATATAACACATTAGATCTGTTAAAAGATAATGCAAACAAAAAACGTGCACTTTCAAATTTTTTCCTATAATTTTGAAATGCAAGAGAAAGGCCATAATATCATATAGGAGTTTAGGAGCTATTTAGATTTTGGCCACCAGATGACAGCAGTGTGTGTGCAAAGTTGTGCAATACTGCACAATATTTTCTATCAAGTCTGGCCGAATGTGCCGAATTGGTCAATTCATACATCTTCAAGTACATAACTATAGAGAACATACAAAAATGAAGTTTACACACTCCCAGGAATGTCATACATGATGGATCATTAGCTTCCC
The DNA here is from genome assembly GCF_023373465.1 of Oncorhynchus keta. Lineage (NCBI taxonomy): Eukaryota > Metazoa > Chordata > Actinopteri > Salmoniformes > Salmonidae > Oncorhynchus > Oncorhynchus keta. The sequence goes on from NC_068432.1 coordinate 41,558,561, forward strand.
TACAGAAAAACACACATCTAGATGGCCGGGCGGGGTGGGTGTAGAGCCAGAGACAGCAGTTGGGTCAAACTGCAGAACCCAGTCCCTACATTTGAATATAACAAATTATTTTATCAAACAAAACTATCAGACACTCAGAATGATAAATCAGAGCAAGATTACTGAATATAAGTACATGACTTACCTTCAGAGGTGAATGTATCAAACCAGTTGCCGTGATAGTTTTTTGTTGTTGTGCACTCTCCTCAAACAATACCATGGCATTTCACTATAATAGCTACTGTAAATTGGACAATGCAGTTAGATTAACAAGAATTTAAGTTTGCTGTTACTTACAACATCATTCTAGTCACATTAGCGCACGTTAGCAACAACCACCCCGGTATAGGGACACCGATCTAACAACCGTCCCGGTATAGGGACACCGATCTAACAACCGTCCCGGTATAGGGACACCGATCTAACAACCGTCCTGGTATAGGGACACCGATCTAACAACCGTCCCGGTATAGGGACACCGATCCAACAACCGTCCCGGTATAGGGACACCGATCTAACAACCACCCCGGTATAGGGACACCGATCCAACAACCGTCCTGGTATAGGGACACCGATCTAACAACCACCCCAGTATAGGGACACCGATCCAACAACCGTCCCGGTATAGGGACACCGATCCAACAACCGTCCCGGTATAGGGACACCGATCCAACAACCGTCCCGGTATAGGGACACCGATCCAACAACCGTCCCGGTATAGGGACACCGATCCAACAACCGTCCCGGTATAGGGACACCGATCCAACAACCGTCCCGGTATAGGGACACCGATCCAACAACCGTCCTGGTATAGGGACACCGATCCAACAACCGTCCCGGTGTAGGGACACCGATCCTACGGGATCTTTAAGAGGTTTTAACATGTCTTCTCTACACTTCATCTACACTGATTGAAGTGGATTTAACAGTGACATCAATAAGGGATCATAGGCTTCACCTGGATTCACCTGGTCAGTCTATATCGTGGAGGCAGCTCTGCAGAGTCCTCACTAACTGCCACAGTCATAAAATCTGATTTTAAACCTAACCTTAACCACACTGCTAACCCTAATGCCTAACCCTAACCTTAAATTAAGACCATAAAGCTCATTTTTGTTTTAATGAAATTTAGCAATATAGCCAATTTTGACATTGCAGCTCACACACAATTGTTTATTTTCCTTATTCATTTAAAACATTTGTAACGCTCTATCAACTCAGATAGTACTGTCCAACCTCTACTTTAACTCACTTTCAGGTTGATAAAGCTGCTTCCTCGAAAGTCAGTCAAAAGAAGAAGGAGAAAGCTGATGATGTTTCTTCATCTGAGGAAGAGGAGGAAGAAGCCAACGATAAACTCATCAAATCCACCAGGTAGTCTACAGTTGAAGTCAGAAGTTTACATACACTTAAGTTGGAGTCACTAAAAGTCGTTTTCAACCACTCCACAAATTTCTTGTTAACAAACTATAGTTTTGGAAAGTCTGTTAGGACATCTACTTTGTGCATGACACAAGTCATTCCAACAATTGTTTACAGACAGATTATTTCACGTATAATTCATTGTATCACAATTCCAGTGGGTCAGAAGTTTACATACACTAAGCTGACTGTGCCTTAAAACAGCCTGGAAAATTCCAGAAAATGATGGCGTGGCTTTAAAAGCTTCTGATGGGCAAATTAACATAATTGCCTGTTTGCTTGACATCATGGGAAAATCTAAAGAAATCAGCCAAGACCTCAGAAAAAGAATTGTAGACCTCCACAAGTCTGGTTCATCCTTGGAAGCAATTTACCAATGGCCTGAAGGTACCACGTTCATCTGTACAAACAATAGTACGCAAGTATAAACACCATGGGACCACGTAGCCGTCATACTGCTCAGGAAGGAGATGCGTTCTGTCTCCTAGAGATGAACGTACTTTGGTGCGAAAGGTGCAAATTAATCACAGGACAACAGCAAAGGACCTTGTGAAGATGCTGGAGGAAACAGGTACAAAAGTATCTATATCCACAGTAAAACAAGTCCTATATCGACACAAAAGGCCGCTCAGCAAGGAAGAAAGAAGCCACTGCTCCAAAACCACCATAAAAAAGCCAGACTATGGTTTGCAACTGCACATGGGGACAAAGATCATACTTTTTGGAGAAATGTCCTCTGGTTTGATGAAACAAAAATAGAACTGTTTGGCCATAATGATCATCGTTATGTTTGGAGGAAAAAGGGGGAGGCTTGCAAGCTGAAGAACACCATCCCAACCTTGAAGCATGGGGATGGCAGCATCATGTTGTTGGGGTGAATTGCTGCAGGAGGGACTGGTGCACTTCACAAAATAGATGGCATCATTTTTTATATACCTTTATTTAACTAGGCAAGTCAGTTAAGAACAAAATCTTATTTTCAATGACGGCCTAGGAACAGTGGGTTAACTGCCTGTTCAGGGGCAGAAAGACAGATTTGTACCTTGTCAGCTTGGGGATTTGAACTTGCAACCTTCCGGTTACTAGTCCAACGCTCTAACCACTAAGCTACCCTGCAGCCCCATTATGTGTATGAAAATGGTATATTGAAGCAACATGTCAAGACATCAGTTAAAGCTTTGTCGCAAATGGGTCTTCCAAATGGACAATGACCCCAAGCATACTTCCAAAGTTGTGGCAAAATGGCTTTAGGACAACAAAGTCAAGGTATTGGCGTGGCCATCACAAAGCCCTGACCTCAATCATATAGACAATCTGAAAAAGCACATGCGAGCAAGGAGGCCGATAAACCTGACTCAGTTACACAAGCTCTGTCTGGAGGAATGGGCCAAAATCCACCCAACTTCTTGTGGGAAGCTTGTAGAAAGCTATCTGAAACGTTTGACCCAAGTTAAACAATTTAAAGGCAATGCTACCAAATACTAGTTGAGTGTATGTAAACTTCTGACCCACTGGGAATGTGATGAAAGAAATAAAAGCTGAAATAAATAATTTTCTCTACTATTATTCTGACATTTCACATTCTTAAAATGAAGTGGTGATCTCAACTGACCTAAGACAGGGAATTTTTACTATGTTTCGATGTCAGGAATTGTGAAAAACTGAGTTTAAATCTATTTGACTAAGGTGTATGTGAACTTCCAACTTCAACTGTGCATATATATATGTTAGAGCCGATTTGGACATATTTGTATAAAAGACCGAACATATGGAGCTCCATGTATATTTGTGTAAATATATTAAATATTAATGTAAATGATGAAATATTAGGTACGTACCTTTATGATTTATATTTACCCGATTGAGATATATTAATTTGTTGTTAGTGTAACTCGGCCATTTGGCCCCCCCTCTTGCCTGTTCATTGTATTGTGGTAAGTGTGTTAGGATAAAGGCAGGAAGTTGGGCCTTCGGGAGAGGGAGTCCTTGCTAGATGCGGGAGCGGTATAGTTTTTTGACCATACAGACAGGTCATAATATGTATTTTCCATATAAAGTCATCTATGCTTTAAGTTGATTGGAGAATCATTTATTTGTTAGATATAAGAAGAATAAACATTTTTGTTGCACCATATCCCTGGATGTCATGGAATGTTTGGCCGTTTGGAAACCTTGAGTGTGGACTGTATGCGTACCAAACAACCCCGCTTCAGGCTTGGGCAGTGGCTATGATAAAGACGAAAGGAAGCCACTACAACAAGTCAAAAAACTCCGTGAAGGATTACTATCGGAAGGAAATCTCCGGTTCGGACACGTGCTGGATATTGTTCTATTTGTAATTGCATTCGGATCGTAAGGACAGCTCGCTTGGAAGGATTTGAACTCCTAGAATTTGCCAGCCGTGAGTAACCACTGCGAATGAATGAGCTGCCCTGTTCAATGCGATCATTTGATCATGCATATTATGGAAGCGCAAATGTGCTTTTAATTGGAATGTTTGATAAACTTGGGAATGGAATTCAAAACACAGCGTTGTGAAAACAATTAAGAAGTTTAAGTTTGGGAAACACTGAGATCATACGCACAATGTAGCCTAATCTTATGTCTAATATTTGGCCTAATGTGGAAATGCAATGCATCAACGCAACGAATGCAATCTAAGGATCTAAAGATACTGCGTGTTTAAACTTCATTGAAGGGACAACTTATAATGGGATGAAATGTTTAAAACGTATCTAAAATGCCGAACTTGCACATGTTCAATTCAAATGGGTCAATATGCTGAAATGGAGGACTGTGTTTTAAAGCATTAAAGGAGGTCTAAAGGTGCATTACGTTTAACAATCAAAAACCAACAACTGTATCATTGTAAATTGAGTGAACTAAAAGTGAATGATGGAGGATGAAATCCCAAATAAGACTCCACTGGAGAGGGCAGAGGAGCATCTAAATTCACTCTATGCAGCCCGGAGAGGCAAACTTGGAGTATGTACACGCAAAATGAATGAAATAAAAGCCCTTCTTGTTGATGGAGGAAACATTGAAACTGTGGATGAGAGTCTTGAAGCATTCCATGCTGTTCTCAATGACTTTAAGAACGCTCATAATTCTGTGCTAGAGCTGGTCACAGAGGAGGAACACGAACAGGAGAGCATTAACTATTATCAACCAAGAATGAGAACTTATGAACATTTCCTGAAAGAGGTGGAAATATGGAAAAAAGCTGAAATTGAACCACACGACAGCATTTCCAATGTGTCAAAAACATCAAGTAAAACGAAGTCTTCTAAAACTGCTTCCTCAGTGTCCTCTGCACGCCTAAAAGCTGAGGCAGAACGAGCAGCTCTACTAGCTCGCCAAGCATCATTACATTTACATTTACATTACATTTAAGTAATTTAGCAGACGCTCTTATCCAGAGCGACTTACAAATTGGTGCATTCACCTTATGACATCCAGTAGAGTAGTCACTTACAATAGTGCATCTAAATCTTAAAGGGGGGGTGAGAAGGATTACTTATCCTATCCTAGGTATTCCTTAAAGAGGTGGGGTTTCAGGTGTCTCCGGAAGGTGGTGATTGACTCCGCTGTCCTGGCATGGTGAGGGAGTTTGTTCCACCATTGGGGGGCCAGAGCAGCGAACAGTTTTGACTGGGCTGAGCGGGAACTGTACTTCCTCAGTGGTAGGGAGGCAAGCAGGCCAGAGGTGGATGAACGCAGTGCCCTTGTTTGGGTGTAGGGCCTGATCAGAGCCTGGAGGTACTGAGGTGCCGTTCCCCTCACAGCTCCGTAGGCAAGCACCATGGTCTTGTAGCAGATGCAAGCTTCAACTGGAAGCCAGTGGAGAGAGCGGAGGAGCGGGGTGACGTGAGAGAACTTGGGAAGGTTGAACACCAGACGGGCTGCGGCGTTCTGGATGAGTTGTAGGGGTTTAATGGCACAGGCAGGGAGCCCAGCCCATCATTACAGGACAAGCATGCATTGGAACTGGAGAAAGCTCAACTGGAACAACAGAAATCTCAACTGGAACAACAGAAAGCTCAACTGAATGTTAGGATGGAAAAAATGGCACTGGAAACGGACATAGCAGCATATAATGCCAAACTGAAGGTTCTGGAGAGTGTTGAGTCAACTTCTCAATCTCATTCTGTGGCAGCCCATTTTCTAAGCCAAGAAGATGGAATGAATTCTTATTTTGAGAACCAGGAACCCGAGGTCTATAAGGAACCTGAACCATCACCTGTTGCATTTGCTGCATTAGGTGCAGTTCCAAAGACCCCACTACAAAGGGTTTTACAACAACTGACCACAAAGCCATCAAAACCTATTCAGAAAACAGTCATAAACCACACCCTTCAGCAGCCAACATCAAGGTCTAGCAATCAACACAGAATCAACACTGCGGGTATCAGCCATAATACCAGCCATGATAACCTCTCTACTGTCATGCAAAGGCAGAATGAAATTGCTGACCTCCTTGTACTACAGCACAAACAGGCCACACTCCCTGTTAGGGAGATACCTATGTTTGACGGTGATCCTCTAAACTTTAGGCCATTTATGCGTGCATTTGAGCATGGAATAGAAGATAAGACAAGCAGCCACCAGGATAGGCTCTATTACCTGGAACAGTACACCTCTGGTCAGCCCAAGGATCTAGTCCGTAGTTGTCTGCATATGGAAGCCAGAAGAGGCTATGCAGAGGCTAAGAGGTTGTTAAAGGAACACTTTGGCAATGACATCAAAGTCACCACTGCTTACATGGAAAAAGCTTGGAACTGGATAAACATCAAACCGGATGATGGAAAGGGACTGGGTGGCTATGCACTCTATCTTAGAGGATGCTGTAACGCTATGCAAGACCTACAGAACATGGAAGAGCTTAATCTTCCCTCCAACATAAAGTTGATCATGTCAAAACTTCCCTACAAACTAAGGGAAAAATGGAGGTCTACGGCATGTGATATTTTAGAGAGAAGCCACCTGAGGGCCCAGTTCAGTGACCTTGTGACGTTCATGGAAAAACAGGCCAAAATACTGCAGGATCCGTTGTATGGAGATATCCAAGATCCCCTGACCAACAAAAGGTTTTTTAAAACCAAAACAGAAGATGACTTTAAACAGCAGTTCAAGTCCAAGAGTAGGGGAAGCAGCTTTGCCACTGCAGTAGCTGGTGAAGATACCGGGGCCGGTACAGATTGTGCACTTGCGATTGTGCCAGTTCAAGTAAAGATGGAAAATGGAAGCAAGTCTACGTTAACCTATGCATTTCTCGATTCTGGTAGCTCAGCAACATTTTGTACGGAGAGACTCATGAGGCAGTTGCAAGCTAAAGGCAGTGAGACTGAAATTCTGCTACGCACAATGGGGCAGGAGAGTCCTACCAAGAGCTTTGAGATATCTGGATTAGAGATTGGCAATGTGGAAGGTGACACTTCTTGCATTACCAAAGGTCTACACCCAAAATAAGATCCCAGTGACAAGAGAGAACATTCCCACTCAGAAAGATCTCAAAAGGTGGCCATACCTGAAAGAAGTTCAGTTGAAGGAAATTGACGCCGACCTCCTGATTGGCGTAAATGCTCCAAAGGCAATGGAACCCTGGAAAATCATAAATAGCCAAGGCAACGGACCGTATGCAGTGAAAACCCTCTTTGGATGGGTGATGAACGGTCCTCTTAACAATTGTACCATGGCAGAAGAATCTGGGCACACTACGGTGATGGCCAATCGTATCTCAATTGCCGACCTGGGGGTTCTTCTTGTAAATCAGTACAACCATGACTTCCCTGAGAGAGGGTATGAAGAGAAAAGTGAGATGTCAGCTGAGGATCGTAGGTTTATGGAGATCGTATCAAGCTCCATAACCCTCAAAGACCATCACTACTACTTACCGTTGCCCTTTCGCAAAACAGATGTAGTCCTGCCAAACAATCGTGACATGGCAAAGCAGCGGGCTCTAAATATTATCAGGAAATTCAGCAACAGCCGCACTGTGCTGGCTTCCATCCCTGATGAACACAAAGCCAAGCAGATAAAAGAACTGGACCTGGACAGAGAAAAGCTGCCTGTTGAAAGAGCACTTGGAATCCGATGGAACATTGAAAGTGATGCATTTACCTTCCGAGTCACTGTCAAGAACAGACCCCTTACAAGAAGAGGTATTCTCTCAACTGTCAGCTCTATTTATGATCCATTAGGTTTCCTCGCCCCATTTGTATTAAAGGCAAAGCAAATCCTTCAAGTGCTCTGCAAGCTAAAGTGTGGATAGGACGAAGTCATCCCTGAAGAACACTCTATTTCATGGCAGAGATGGCTCTCAGAGCTGGACCAGCTCTCCAGATTCCAGATAGACAGGTGTATGATGCCTGAGAACTTTGGTCAAGACAAGACGGCACAGCTGCATCACTTCGGTGATGCAAGTGAACAAGGTTATGGCACGGCAAGTTACCTTAGGTTCACAAACGGTATGGAAAAGGTTCACATTGCATTCATACTAGGGAAATCAAGGGTGACTCCACTCAAGCAGATGACAATCCCCAGACTGGAACTTGCTGCAGCAACATTGGCAGTGCGAGTGGACAGGATGTTAAAGTTGGAGCTCCAGATTGAACTTGAGGAGTCAACTTTTGGACGGACAGCCAGTCTGTGCTAAAATACATCCGCAATGATACCAAGAGATTCCATACCTTTGTGGCTAATAGGGTTGCTATGATCCGTGACCTATCGAAAGCAAAACAGTGGAGGTATTTGAACTCAAAACACAACCCAGCCGATGATGCCTCAAGAGGATTACATGTTGAAATGTTCCTGAACTCAAAGAGATGGCGCAAAGGACCAGAATTCCTGGAGAAACCAGAAACTCAATGGCCGAAAGTCCCCGAGGAGCTTGGCTCCATCCCTCCGGATGATGCAGAGGTGAGAAAAGACGTAATCGTAAACCATACAAGTGTGGAAGAAAAGAGTCCAACCAGCAAACTGATTGAGTACTATTCAACATGGAACAGCCTGAAGAAAGCAGTTGCCTGGATGCTGAAACTGAAGAAACGTCTTCTACAGTTAAGCCAGAAAAGGAAAATTCTCTCTCAAACTGGTCCAGATCAGAGTCTGACAAACTCACTGAAGGAACAAATTGACAAGTTGAAACTGACGTTTGGAAAAGAAAGTCTGTCTGTGTATGACCTAGATGAAGCAGAAAAGGTCATCATTCGATTTGAACAACGACAGCACTTTAAACAAGACATTGCACTAGTTGTGAAAGGAAAACGATGTGCGAAGAGAAGTGGCTCAATCTGTAAGCTTGATCCAATTGTTGACAATGGCATTCTGAGAGTAGGAGGAAGGTTAAGCAAAGCTGCTATGCCTACGGAACTAAAGAATCCTATGATCCTGCCCAAAGACTCCTACATCTCTAGACTGATCTTACTCCACATCCATGAGCAGGTTGGCCACTCTGGGAGAGGTCACATGCTTTCTAGACTTCGCCAGCGATATTGGATACACTGTGCCAACTCTTTAGCAAGGAAGATCCTTAAGAGCTGTGTCTTTTGCAGGCGGATGCAAGCTAGAGCTGGAGAACAGAAGATGGCCGACCTTCCACAAGATCGGGTGTCACCTGATTTGCCGCCTTTCACCCATGTGGGCATAGATTACTTCGGCCCCATAGAGGTGAAGCGAGGCCGCGTTCATGTGAAGCGTTATGGTGTGATCTTTACTTGCCTTGTGAGTCGAGCTGTCCATCTAGAAGTTGCTAGTTATCTGGATACTGATTCCTGCATCAATGCCCTGCGCAGGTTCATCTGTCGAAGGGGCCCAGTAACAAGTATCAGAACAGACAATGGCACCAACTTTGTTGGAACACACAGAGAGCTAGGAGAAGCTATGAAAGAGCTGGATCACAACAAGATTCAAAAGAATTACTGAAGGAAGGAGTGACATGGTCATTCAACCCTCCCTCTGGAGCCCACCATGGGGGTATGGGAGAGGTTGATCCGACTGGTGAAAAAGATTCTCTATTCAATCCTTAAAGAGCAAGTACTGGATGATGAGGCTTTGCAGACAGCCTTGTGTGAAGTTGAGGCGATTATGAACGACAGACCAATCACTACTGTAACAAATGACCCTAATGATCTAGAACCCTGACTCGAACCATCTGCTTCATCTGAAAGCTAAGCCAGTCCTGCCACCAGGACTATTCCAGAGAAGCGACCTATACTCACGAAGGAGATGGAAGCAAGTACAATATATCACTGACCTCTTCTGGAAGAGATGGATCAGGGAGTATCTTCCACTTATGCAGGAGCGGAACAAGTGGAACAAAACTAAGAGAAACTTCAGTCCTGGTGACCTCGTGGTCATCGTCGATGACACCGCCCCAAGGAACTCTTGGCTAATGGGGCGTGTGGTGGAGGCTTTGCCAGGGGCCAAAGGTCTTATCCGGAGCGTCATGGTTAAGACTAAGACCAATATCTTACAGAGACCTATCAATAAACTCTGTCTGCTCCTTGAGGCGACGGAGTGACACACACACACACACACACACACACACACACAGTGCTCCATCTTAGAATCACGTGCACCTCTGATTCGTTGATGTCGTACTCTTACATTCTTTGATGTTCATACATTTTTGGACGTCAAACTCTTGATATTTTTCGAAGTTGAACACCTTTACATTTAAACTCAGACAGATCTATGGACTATTTTCCTATATGGTACCTTGTATATTTGTATATAGCTATGAACTGTAATAGTGCTCTGGTATAGAATGTTTTGTGTATTGGCTCTACGTTTGAATTTAAAGTAATTGTTGTGCAGTCAACAATTAGGGGCCGGTATGTTAGAGCCGATTTGGACATATTTGTATAAAAGACCGAACATATGGAGCTCCATGTATATTTGTGTAAATATATTAAATATTAATGTAAATGATGAAATATTAGGTACGTACCTTTATGATTTATATTTACCCGATTGAGATATATTAATTTGTTGTTAGTGTAACTCGGCCATTTGGCCCCCCCCTCTTGCCTGTTCATTGTATTGTGGTAAGTGTGTTAAGATAAAGGCAGGAAGTTGGGCCTTCGGGAGAGGGAGTCCTTGCTAGATGCGGGAGCGGTATAGTTTTTTGACCATACAGACATACAGACATGTCATAATATGTATTTTCCATATAAAGTCATCTATGCTTTAAGTTGATTGGAGAATCATTTATTTGTTAGATATAAGAAGAATAAACATTTTTGTTGCACCATATCCCTGGATGTCATGGAATGTTTGGCCGTTTGGAAACCTTGAGTGTGGACTGTATGCGTACCAAACAACCCCGCTTCAGGCTTGGGCAGTGGCTATGGTAAAGACGAAAGGAAGCCACTACAATATATATATACACACACACACACACAAAAGGTCACAGCCATGGATTTGAATGGGCAATCTAACTGTTTGTTTGTGTATTTCAGGTATGGTAGAATACCCCAAAAGACACAGCTCCTGAATTACCCTGCAAATGAGGAGGGGGACTTGCCCTCTGACTCTGCCCCTGCTCCTGCCTCAAACGGATCCCCCTCCACTTCCTCCTCATCTACCAAGCTGAAAGCCAAACCACCAACCAGAAGGGCCAAAATCAAACCTGGCCCCGCCCTGCCAGGTAGGAAGGTCCAATCAGCGGCCTGGAAACCCAAGCTGATAACCCTGAGGGCATCCCAGTCTGAAGATGATGATGAGGAGGGAGGAAGAGAGCAGAAAGAGGAGGCACAGGCCCAGGAGGCCCACCACAATCCCACAAGTGTCTGGGAGGAGAACCAGGTGTCAGCGTTTGTTCCTATGAGCCTTCGCTCACAACTCGTCGCCACAGAGGTTGAGGAGACCATGGAGGAGGTGAGAGTGGTGACACACATACCATTTTCATACTGCTGAGTCGACATGTACAGCGCTGGAACTGTACTAGAAAGGGCAAGGTGAATATTAAATATCAACTCCAGCACAGTGCGATATAGATTGGCTCAATGGTGTGAAAGGGGTGACAGAGTCTACAGTCCTGGGGATGTAAATCTTCTCATAATGGATTCACCTATGTATTTTTAGTTATTTTTTGGGTTAATTTACACTGATTGGAAAAGTATTTAGACCCCTTGACTTTTTCCACATTTTGTTGCGTTACAGCTGTATTCTAAAATGGATTAAATCGTTTTTTCCCCTCATCAATCTACACACAATACCCCATAATGACAAATCTGCAATACCCCACTGGTTTACCCATTCATTCACTCTGACATGCTCTTCACAAAGCTGTTTTAGTTATCCTAAACTTTGAAATGCACCACAATCTTCCCTCTGTATGTATTTTTATTAGTTTATTATCAATTTTATCATGCATGATTTTCCATCCTTTAACCTTCCTCTCTGTCCTCCTCTCCTCCACTCACAGCTTGATATCTCCTCCAATCTTCCTGACGTCCTAGCTCTATCCCAGGATGCATTCTGTCCTGACTTGTCATGCGATAAAGGCGCAGGGTGAAATGGGCACAGTGCCCTGTGAACATCAGTTGGACCTGTTTGTAGTAAGTCATCATGTGCCCTGTCTTGTGTGGACAAAATGTGTTTCCCTTTTCGTCAGGAGTATTCAACTGGGGGTACTGCAGGGGGTCCACATAAAATATTATAAATAAACTGGATTTTTAAATATATATTTTTTTATGAATATGTTTTTTTTATGTCAACTTTATTTCTCAACTCCTAATATTGAGCCAATTACACTCACTGGAGTCAGTTACACTCACTGGAGTCAGTTACACTCACTGGAGTCGGTTACACTCACTGGAGTCGGTTACACTCACTGGAGTCGGTTACACTCACTGGAGTCGGTTACACTCACTGGAGTCGGTTACACTCACTGGAGTCGGTTACACTCACTGGAGTCGGTTACACTCACTGGAGTCGGTTACACTCACTGGAGTCGGTTACACTCACTGGAGTAACTGACATGCTTTTTCAAAGTCTCTGCTAATAGGCTACCAGTCAATAGGCTACCTACCAGTCAATAGGCTACCAGTCAATAGGCTACCAGTGTGGCAAGTGCTGCTGGTAGCTTTTTTTTTCTCCAGCACATTGCTAACCTCTGTTTAACCAGCTAAACAGCTACTTCTGGCAGAAATGTGTCTGGAGTTACTTTTCTAGGTAAAAGTTTGTAGTTTGGACCTACAGCATACCTCCTCTTCCAATTATTATGTGGGGAGGTCAAAATAGTTTTTCATTGTCTACCAAATCTATTCATTTTTAAATGTTGATTACTTCTCCTTGCCATTATCATTCACCTATAATGATAAGACAAGACGTGAAAAAATATGCTTTTGCTAATGTATGATGGCAAGGTTGAAGACCCCTCCTATACAGTGCCTTGGAAAGTATTCAGACCCCCTGATTCTTTCCACATTATGTTACGTTACAACCTTATTCTAAAATGTATTTAAAAAATAACATTCCATCATCAATCTACACACACTACCCCATAATGAAAATCAAAACAGGTTTTTAGAAATGTTCTACAAATTTAATATCACATTTACATAAGTATTCAGACCCTTTACTCAGTACTTTGTTGAAGATTTTGCACACAATGTATATAGACTCTTTTTTCCTTTTTTTTCTTTTTTTCTACTGTGTTATTGACTTGTTTATTGTTTACTCCATGTGTATCTCTGTGTTGTTGTCTGTTCACACTGCTATGCTTTATCTTAGCCAGGTCGCAGTTGTAAATGAGAACTTGTTCTCAACTAGCTTACCTGGTTAAATAAAGGTGAAATAAAATGTAAAAAATTTAAAAAGCACCTTTGGCAGCAAAAACAGCTTAGAGTCTTCTTGGGTATGATGCTACAAGCTTGGCACACCTGTATTTGTGGAGTTTCTCCCATTCTTCTCTGCAGATCTACTCAAGGTCTGTCAGGTTGGATGGGGAGCGTTGCTGCACAGCTATTTCCAGGTCTCTCCAGAGATGTTTGATCGGGTTCAAGTCCGGACTCTGGCTGGGCCACTCAAGGCCATTCAGAGACCTGTCCTGAAGCGACTCCTGCGTTGTCTTGGCTGTGTGCTTAGGGTCGTTGTCCTGTTGGAAGGTGAACCTTCGCCCCAGTCTGAGGTCCTGAGAGCAGGACCGTTCTGGAGCGGGTTTTCATCAAGGATCTCTCTGTACTTTGCTCCGTTCATGTTTCCCTTGATTCTGACTAATCTCCCAGTACCTTCTGAAAAACATCCCCACAGCATGATGCTGCCACCAACATGCTTTACTGTAGGGATGGTATTGGCAAGGTGATGAGCAGTGCCTGGTTTCTTCCTGATGTGATGCTGGGCATTCAGGCCAAAGATTTCAGTCTTGGTCTCATCAGACCAGAGAATCTTGTTCTCATGGTCTGAGAGTCCTTTAGGTCCTTTTTGGCTTACTCCAAGCAGGCTGTCATGTGCCTTTTACTGAGGAGTGGCTTCCGTCTGGCCAATCTACCATAATGGCCTGATTGGTGGAGTGCTGCAGAGATGGTTGTCCTTCTGGAAAGTTCTCCCATCTCAACAGAGGAACTTTTGAGCTCAGTCGGAGTGACCTTCGGATTCTTGGTCATCTCCCTGACCAATGCCCTTCTCCCCCAATTGCTCAGTTTGCCCGGGCGGCCAGCTCTAGGAAGTCTTGGTGGTTCCAAACTTCTTCCATTTAAGAATGATGGAAGCCACTGTGTTCTTGGGGACCTTCAATCCTGCAGAAATGTTTTGGTACCCTTCCACATATTTATGCCTCGACACAATCCTGTCTCTGAGCTCTACAGACAATTCCTTCAACATCACGGCTTGGTTTTTGCTCTGACATGGATGATAAATGTTAACAGAATGCACCTGAGCTCAATTTTGAGTTTCATAGCTAAGGGTCTGAATACGTATGTAAATAAGGTATTTCTGTTTATTATTTGTAATAAATAATAAATCATTTAAAAAAATCAATTTTAGAATAAGGCTGTAACGTAACAAAATGTAGAAAAAGTCAAGGGGTCAGAATACTTTCTAGAATGTGCTGAACATCACAACCATCCCTGCTTCATCCATGTTGTTAAACTATGTTTTGTCATAATATCACATTTGATTTATATAGCACTTTCCACAAGACCTCAGTGTTATATTGAGGTCACTGGGTCAAGCACCCACCTGGTTCAAGCACTTCAGCTATTTTGCTCCAGATTGTGGATCTTTTATGAGGACTAATGTTTTTTTGTTTTCTTCATTCTAGGATGTAATTGACTTCCTGTCTCCAGATAACATGGAAGGTTGGTTGGTCATTTCAAGAGCTGATATCTATTGTATCCTCTTAAGTAAAACAGTCAAAAACCTTTCTCCCTCTATCCACTAACTATAGAGTGTTAATTAAACAGTCTTCTCTTCTCCTCGGTCTGTGTTCTAGTATCTGATCTACCTCTAGTGTCTGAGGAGAGCTACAACGAGGAAGCTAGAACCTTACTGGCCATCGGCAACCTCACCCAGCTGTCTCAGGCTGCTGAGGCCTGCACTGCAGGAGCAGATGATTTAATCACTGAAGAATGTTCCAATAATAATAATAATAATAATATATGCCATTTAGCAGACGCTTTTATCCAAAGCGACTTACAGTCATGTGTGCATACATTCTACGTATGGGTGGACCCGGGAATCGAACCCACTACCCTGGCGTTACAAGCGCCATGCTCTACCAACTGAGCTACAGAAGGACCAATGAGGAACAACAGTACCAGCAGTACCAGATGTCATCACAGCCCACTGACCAATCACAAACAAGCACCATTCCTTCTGAATCTCTGACCCCTGACCATTGGGTCACTGAGGCATCACTGACTGGTGAGGATTCTGTCCCTGTTGCCACGTCAACAGCCTCTATCCCAGTCTCCAAGATATCAGCCTATGCTACAGTCGCTATGACAACAACCACATCTGTCCCAGTCACCACGACAACAAAAATAGCCTCTGTCCCAGTCACTATGACAACAGTCTCTGTCCCAGTCACCACAACAACTGCCTCTGTCCCAGTCACCACAACAACAGTCTCTGTCCCAGTCACCACAACAACTGCCTCTGTCCCAGTCACCACAACAACTGCCTCTGTCCCAATCACCATGACAACAGCCTCTGTCCCAATCACCACGACAACAGCCTCTGTCCCAATCACCACGACAACAGCCTCTGTCCCAATCACCACGACAACAGCCTCTGTCCCAATCACCACGACAACAGCCTCTGTCCCAATCACCACGACAACAGCCTCTGTCCCAATCACCACGACAACAGCCTCTGTCCCAATCACCACGACAACAGCCTCTGTCCCAATCACCACGACAACAGCCTCTGTCCCTGTCACCAAAATAGTCTCTGTCCCAGTCACTACGACAACTGCCTGTATTCCAGTCACCACAACGACAGCCTCTGTCCCAATCACCACGACAACAAAAATAGCCTCTGTCCCTGTCACCACAACAACAGCCTCTGCCCCAGTCACAAGGACAACAGCCTCTGTCCCTGTCACCACAATGACAGCCTCTTCCCCAGTCACCAGGACAACAAAAATAGCCTCTGTCCCTGTCACCACAACAACAGCCTCTGTCCCTGTCACCACAACAACAGCCTCTGTCCCTGTCACCACAACAACAGCCTCTGTCCCTGTCACCACAACAACTGCCTCTGTCCCTGTCACCACAACAACTGCCTCTGTCCCTGTCACCACAACAACTGCCTCTGTCCCTGTCACCACAACAACTGCCTCTGTCCCAGTCACCACAACAACTGCCTCTGTCCCAGTCACCACGACAACTGCCTCTGTCCCAATCACTATGACAACACCCTCTGTCCCAATCACTATGACAACACCCTCTGTCCCAATCACTATGACAACACCCTCTGTCCCAATCACTATGACAACACCCTCTGTCCCAATCACTACGACAACAGCCTCTGTCCCAATCACCACGACAACAGCCTCTGTCCCTGTCACCAAAATAGTCTCTGTCCCAGTCACTACGACAATAGCCTCTGTCCCAGTCACCACGACAACAAAAATAGCCTCTGTCCCTGTCACCACAACAACAGCCTCTGTCCCTGTCACCAGGACAACAAAAATAGCCTCTGTCCCTGTCACCAGGACAACAGCCTCTGTCCCTGTCACCACAATGACAGCCTCTTCCCCAGTCACCAGGACAACAAAAATAGCCTCTGTCCCTGTCACCACAACAACAGCCTCTGTCCCTGTCACCACAACCACAGCCTCTGTCCCTGTTACCAAAATAGTCTGTCCCAGTCACCACGACAACAGCCTCTGTCCCTGTCACCAAAATAGTCTCTGTCCCAGTCACTACGACAACAGCCTCTGTCCCAGTCACCAGGACAACTGCCTGTATTCCAGTCACCACAACGACAGCCTCTGTCCCAATCACCACGGCAACAGCCTCTGTCCCTGTCACCACAACGACAGCCTCTGTCCCTGTCACCAGGACAACAAAAATAGCCTCTGTCCCTGTCACCACAACAACAGCCTCTGCCCCAGTCACCAGGACATCAGCCTCTGTCCCTGTCACCACAATGACAGCCTCTGTCCCAGTCACCACAACAACAGCCTCTGTCCCTGTCACCACAACAACAGCCTCTGTCCCTGTCACCAGGACAACAAAAATAGCCTCTGTCCCAGTCACTACGACAACAGCCTCTGTCCGAGTCACCACGACAACAGCCTCTGTCCGAGTCACCACAACGACAGCCTCTGTCCGAGTCACCACAACGACAGCCTCTGTCCCAATCACCACAACAACTGCCTTTGTCCCAGTCACCACAACAACTGCCTTTGTCCCAGTCACCACAACAACTGCCTCTGTCCCAGTCACCACAACAACTGCCTCTGTCCCAGTCACCACAACAACTGCCTCTGTCCCAGTCACCACAACAACTGCCTCTGTCCCAGTCACTATGACAACAGCCTCTGTCCGAGTCACCACGAGCACAGCTTCTGCCCAAGTGCCTCAGAGCAGTGACGCGCCAACTCAGGAAACCACACCTGCAGAGGAGGAGCCTCTCAGACATGGGGAGGGAACTGTTATTGGACACGCCTCTCATGTGGAATTATGTTCAGAAGTGTCCAAGCAGCAGAAGACCTCACAGACCAGGAGGAGCCGCTTCCCTAAGGTCAAACCCAACCTGGGCCTGGCTGCCAGGACCACACAACCCAAACCAAAACATCCGACAGAAAATATTACCACACAGCCAAAACCACCACAGTATACCATCACACAATCAGAACCACCCCAGCCCACACTGGATACCACCACACAGTCAGAACCACCCCAGCCCACACTAAATACCACCACACAGTCAGAACCACCCCAACCCACACTAAATACCACCACACAGTCAGAACCACCACAGCCCACACTGGATACCACCACACAGTCAGAACCACCCCAGCCCACACTAAATACCACCACACAGTCAGAACCACCCCAGCCCACACTGGATACCACCACACAGTCAGAACCACCCCAGCCCACACTGGATACCACCACACAGTCAGAACAACCCCAGCCCACACTAAATACCACCACACAGTCAGAACCACCCCAGCCCACACTAAATACCACCACACAGTCAGAACCACCCCAGCCCACACTGGATACCACCACACAGTCAGAACCACCCCAGCCCACACTGGATACCACCACACAGTCAGAACAACCCCAGCCCACACTAAATACCACCACACAGTCAGAACCACCCCAGCCCACACTAAATACCACCACACAGTCAGAACCACCCCAGCCCACGCTAAATACCACCACACAGTCAGAACCACCCCAGCCCACGCTAAATACTACCACACTGTCAGAACCACCCCAGCCCACACTGGATACCACCACACAATCATAACCACCCCAGCCCACACTGGATACCATCACACAGTCAGAACCACCCCAGCCCACACTGGATACCATCACACAGTCAGAACCACCCCAGCCCACACTGGATACCATCACACAGTCAGAACCACCCCAGCCCACACTGGATACCACCACACAGTCAGAACCACCCCAGCCCACACTAAATACCACCACACAGTCAGAACCACCCCAGCCCACACTGGATACCACCACACAGTCAGAACAACCCCAGCCCACACTAAATACCACCACACAGTCAGAACCACCCCAGCCCACACTGGATACCACCACACAGTCAGAACCACCCGAGCCCACACTGGATACCATCACACAGTCAGAACCACCCCAGCCCACACTGGATACCACCACACAGTCAGAACCACCCCAGCCCACACTAAATACCACCACACAGTCAGAACCACCCCAGCCCACACTGGATACCACCACACAGTCAGAACCACCCGAGCCCACACTAAATACCACCACACAGTCAGAACAACCCCAGCCCACACTAAATACCACCACACAGTCAGAACCACCCCAGCCCACGCTAAATACCACCACACAGTCAGAACCACCCCAGCCCACACTAAATACTACCACACTGTCAGAACCACCCCAGCCCACACTGGATACCACCACACAATCATAACCACCCCAGCCCACACTGGATACCATCACACAGTCAGAACCACCCCAGCCCACACTAAATACCACCACACAGTCAGAACAACCCCAGCCCACACTAAATACCACCACACAGTCAGAACCACCCCAGCCCACACTAAATACCACCACACAGTCAGAACAACCCCAGCCCACACTAAATACCACCACACAGTCAGAACCACCCCAGCCCACGCTAAATACCACCACACAGTCAGAACCACCCCAGCCCACGCTAAATACTACCACACTGTCAGAACCACCCCAGCCCACACTGGATACCACCACACAATCATAACCACCCCAGCCCACACTGGATACCATCACACAGTCAGAACCACCCCAGCCCACACTGGATACCATCACACAGTCAGAACCTCCCCAGCCCACACTGGATACCATCACACAGTCAGAACCACCCCAGCCCACACTGGATACCATCACACAGTCAGAACCACCCCAGCCCACACTGGATACCACCACACAGTCAGAACCACCCCAGCCCACACTAAATACCACCACACAGTCAGAACCACCCCAGCCCACACTGGATACCACCACACAGTCAGAACAACCCCAGCCCACACTAAATACCACCACACAGTCAGAACCACCCCAGCCCACACTGGATACCACCACACAGTCAGAACCACCCGAGCCCACACTGGATACCATCACACAGTCAGAACCACCCCAGCCCACACTGGATACCACCACACAGTCAGAACCACCCCAGCCCACACTGGATACCATCACACAGTCAGAACCACCACAGCCCACACTGGATACCACCACACAGTCAGAACCACCCGAGCCCACACTAAATACCACCACACAGTCAGAACAACCCCAGCCCACACTAAATACCACCACACAGTCAGAACCACCCCAGCCCACGCTAAATACCACCACACAGTCAGAACCACCCCAGCCCACACTAAATACTACCACACTGTCAGAACCACCCCAGCCCACACTGGATACCACCACACAATCATAACCACCCCAGCCCACACTGGATACCATCACACAGTCAGAACCACCCCAGCCCACACTAAATACCACCACACAGTCAGAACAACCCCAGCCCACACTAAATACCACCACACAGTCAGAACCACCCCAGCCCAACTAAATACCACCCACAGTCCACACTAAATACCACCACACAGTCAGAACCAGCCCACACTAAATACCACCACACAGTCAGAACAACCCCAGCCCACACTAAATACCACCACACAGTCAGAACCACCCCAGCCCACGCTAAATACCACCACACAGTCAGAACCACCCCAGCCCACGCTAAATACTACCACACTGTCAGAACCACCCCAGCCCACACTGGATACCACCACACAATCATAACCACCCCAGCCCACACTGGATACCCACACAGTCAGAACCACCCCAGCCCACACTGGATACCATCACACAGTCAGAACCACCCCAGCCCACACTGGATACCATCACACAGTCAGAACCACCCCAGCCCACACTGGATACCACCACAGTCAGAACCACCCCAGTCACTGGAACCACACACAGTCAGAACCACCCCACACTAAATACCACCACACAGTCAGAACCACCCCAGCCCACACTGGATACCACCACACAGTCAGAACAACCCCAGCCCACACTAAATACCACCACACAGTCAGAACCACCCCAGCCCACACTGGATACCACCACACAGTCAGAACCACCGAGCCCACACTGGATACCATCACACAGTCAGAACCACCCCAGCCCACACTGGATACCACCACACAGTCAGAACCACCCCAGCCCACACTAAATACCACCACACAGTCAGAACCACCCCAGCCCACACTGGATACCACCACACAGTCAGAACCACCCGAGCCCACACTAAATACCACCACACAGTCAGAACAACCCCAGCCCACACTAAATACCACCACACAGTCAGAACCACCCCAGCCCACGCTAAATACCACCACACAGTCAGAACCACCCCAGCCCACACTAAATACTACCACACTGTCAGAACCACCCCAGCCCACACTGGATACCACCACACAATCATAACCACCCCAGCCCACACTGGATACCATCACACAGTCAGAACCACCCCAGCCCACACTAAATACCACCACACAGTCAGAACCACCCCAGCCCACACTGGATACCATCACAAACACACACTCAGAACTACAGCCCATCCCAACTCTTGAGCAGCCAGGCCCAGGTACACACAGAACCAGAGCCCCAGTCCCAGAGTCACCTCTGAGGTCATCAGAAGAGGAGAAAGGTTGCGATGGCCCAAAGGAATATACTTCCTCCTCCCTCAGTGCTGTAGGGTCTCAGTCAGGAACATCAGACTCAGACCAGCCCAAACAGACTGGTCCAACCCGCAGAGCCTGTTTACCTAAACCCAAACCCAACCTGGGTCGCACCACTAGGGCCGCCACACACACTTGGTACCAGAAAGCAGAAACTGCTGTAGCCCAGATACCACATGTTGAGGCTACCAGGCCCAGCCCTGAGGTCCAGATACCACATGTTGAGGCTACCAGGCCCAGCTCTGAGGTCCAGATACCACATGTTGAGGCTACCAGGCCCAGCTCTGAGGTCTAGATACCACATGTTGAGGCTACCAGGCCCAGCTCTGAGGTCTAGATACCACATGTTGAGGCTACCAGGCCCAGCTCTGAGGTCCAGATACCACATGTTGAGGCTACCAGGCTCAGCTCTGAGGTCCAGATACCACATGTTGAGGCTACCAGGCCCAGCTCTGAGGTCCAGATACCACATGTTGAGGCTACCAGGCCCAGCTCTGAGGTCCAGATACCACATGTTGAGGCTACCAGGCCCAGCTCTGAGGTCCAGATACCACATGTTGAGGCTACCAGGCCCAGCTCTGAGGTCCAGATACCACATGTTGAGGCTACCAGGCCCAGCTCTGAGGTCCAGATACCACATGTTGAGGCTACTAGGCCCAGCTCTGAGGTCCAGATACCACATGTTGAGGCTACCAGGCCCAGCTCTGAGGTCCAGATACCACATGTTGAGGCTACCAGGCCCAGCTCTGAGGTCCAGATACCACATGTTGAGGCTACCAGGCCCAGCTCTGAGGTCCAGATACCACATATTGAGGCTACCAGGCCCAGCTCTGTCCAGATACCACATGTTGAGGCTACCAGGCCCAGCTCTGAGGTCCAGATACCACATGTTGAGGCTACCAGGCCCAGCTCTGAGGTCCAGATACCACATGTTGAGGCTACAAGGCCCAGCTCTGAGGTCCAGATACCACATGTTGAGGCTACCAGGCCCAGCTCTGAGGTCCAGATACCACATGTTGAGGCTACCAGGCCCAGCTCTGAGGTCCAGATACCACATGTTGAGGCTACAAGGCCCAGCTCTAAGGTCCAGACACCACATGTTGAGGCTACCAGGCCCAGCTCTGAGGTCCAGATACCACATGTTGAGGCTACCAGGCCCAGCTTTGAGGTCCAGATACCACATGTTGAGGCTACCAGGCCCAGCTCTGAGGTCCAGATACCACATGTTGAGGCTACCAGGCCCAGCTCTGAAGTCCAGAGACATTGTGCTGAAGTTCAAACACCAGAGGAGGCTGATGAGGTTCCCATGGAAATGCAACAGATTCACCAAGTCATCCCCCTTACTGACATCATTGATGTTACCCAGGTAAAGTTATTATAAATATCAGCTATTAGTTTAGCCATAAGCGCTATTTTACAATTCAATGTGTTCTAATAAAAATGTCTGATTGTCTTCCGGTTGCGTTACTGTAATGTGCTTTTAGAATGTGTGTCTGTCTGTGTGCCTTTGATGTTTGTATTTATAGGAGGAAATACAGCTGATTCACCAAGTCACCCCCCTTACTGACATCATTGATGCTACCCAGGTAATTCATTAATTGTATTCCTACCACAGATGTCTGGTTGCATGTGGAAATGTGCTCCAGAAATGTGTGTCTGATGTTTGGATTGACAGGAGGATACATCTCTCCTCACATAGGAAATCTTCTTCTCTCAACGAAGTGATGCTCTCATCACACAGCATTCAGAAAGTTCTGGATCAACTGTTCTGTTGGACCCGACACAGCCAGACCCTGATGAGCCCATCTTCATCCTCTCCCTGACTGAAATCCCTTTCTTCCCCATGGAGGAGGAGTATGGCTGTACGTCTCAGACCCTCTCCGAGCCCCTCTCTTTTCTACCGGTCGCAGACGCATGCTCTCAACTGCAGCAGAGGGTAGTGCCTGTCTGTCAGTCATCACAAACCCGGTCCACTTAGTTTCCCTCCCAGATGCAATTTATCCAGTGGTGTAAAGTACTTTGTACTAAAATATTAAGTACTAAAATATTTTGAAGTACTACTTAAGAAGTTTTTGGGGGGTATCAGTACTTTACTATTTATATTTATGACAACTTTTACTTTTACTTCACTAGATTCGTAAAGAAAAGGATGTACTTTTTAATCCATACATTTTCCCTGACACCCAAAAGTACTTGTTACATTTTGAATGCTTAGCAGGACACGCACTTATCCATCCATCCATTCTTCAATCCATCCATCCTTCTATCCAACCATCTATCCATCTATCCTTGTATACATCCATTATTTTATCCTTCTATCCATCCATCCTTCCATCCATCTATTCATCCATCCTTCCATCCATCTATTGTATTGTGTAATATGTTTTTCATTTAGTTCTGTCTGTGTGACCTAGACAAACTGCAGATCAGACCTAACACAGCAGTAAGGAAACAGCCCAGTTGTTCGGTCCGAGCCAAGGAGGCTGTGTCAGCATCCACCTCAGACTATACCACCATCCCAGAGACGGACCACCCCACAGCCTCTACCCCAGACCATACCACCACCACCATCCCAGAGACGGACCACCCCACAGCCTCTACCCCAGACCATACCACCACCACCATCCCAGAGACGGACCACCCCACAGCCTCTACCCCAGACCATACCACCATCCCAGAGACGGACCACCCCACAGCCTCTACCCCAGACCATACCACCATCCCAGAGACGGACCACCCCAAAGCCTCTACCCCAGACCATACCACCACCACCATCCCAGAGACGGACCACCCCACAGCCTCTACCCCAGACCATACCACCATCCCAGAGACGGACCACCCCACAGCCTCTACCCAAGACCATACCACCACCACCATCCCAGAGACGGACCACCCCACAGCCTCTACCCCAGACCATACCACCACCACCATCCCAGAGACGGACCACCCCACAGCCTCTACCCCAGACCATACCACCATCCCAGAGACGGACCACACCACAGCCTCTACCCCAGACCATACCACCATCCCAGAGACGGACCACCCCACAGCCTCTACCCCAGACCATACCACCACCACCATCCCAGAGACGGACCACCCCACAGCCTCTACCCCAGACCATACCACCACCACCATCCCAGAGACAGACCACCCCACAGCCTCTAACCAAGACCATACCACCACCACCATCCCAGAGACGGACCACCCGACAGCCTCTACCCCAGACCATACCACCATCCCAGAGACGGACCACCCCACAGCCTCTACCCCAGACCATACCACCATCCCAGAGACGGACCACCCCACAGCCTCGACCCCAAACCATACCACCACCCCAGAGACGGACGACCACCCCACAGCCTCTACCCCAGACCATACCACCATCCCAGAGACGGACCACCCCATAGCCTCTACCCCAGACCATACCACCACCACCATCCCAGAGACGGACCACCCCACAGCCTCTACCCCAGACCATACCACCATCCCAGAGACGGACGACCACCCCACAGCCTCTACCCCAGACCATACCACCACCCCAGAGACGGACCACCCCACAGCCTCTACCCCAGACCATACCACCATCCCAGAGACGGACCACCCCACAGCCTCTACCCCAGACCATACCACCACCACCATCCCAGAGACGGACCACCCCACAGCCTCTACCCCAGACCATACCACCACCACCATCCCAGAGACGGACCACCCCACAGCCTCTACCCCAGACCATACCACCACCACCATCCCAGAGACGGACCACCCCACAGCCTCCACCCCAGACCATACCACCATCCCAGAGACGGACCACCCCACAGCCTCCACCCCAGACCATACCACCATCCCAGAGACGGACCACCCCACAGCCTCCACCCCAGACCATACCACCATCCCAGAGACGGACCACCCCATAGCCTCTACCCCAGACCATACCACCATCCCAGAGACGGACCACCCCACAGCCTCCACCCCAGACCATACCACCACCCCAGAGACGAACCACCCCACAGCCTCTACCCCAGACCATACCACCACCACCATCCCAGAGACGGACCACCCCACAGCCTCGACCCCAAACCATACCACCACCCCAGAGACGGACGACCACCCCACAGCCTCTACCCCAGACCATACCACCATCCCAGAGACGGACCACCCCATAGCCTCTACCCCAGACCATACCACCACCACCATCCCAGAGACGGACCACCCCACAGCCTCTACCCCAGACCATACCACCATCCCAGAGACGGACGACCACCCCACAGCCTCTACCCCAGACCATACCACCACCCCAGAGACGGACCACCCCACAGCCTCTACCCCAGACCATACCACCATCCCAGAGACGGACCACCCCACAGCCTCTACCCCAGACCATACCACCACCACCATCCCAGAGACAGACCACCCCACAGCCTCTACCCCAGACCATACCACCACCACCATCCCAGAGACGGACCACCCCACAGCCTCTACCCCAGACCATACCACCACCACCATCCCAGAGACGGACCACCCCACAGCCTCCACCCCAGACCATACCACCATCCCAGAGACGGACCACCCCACAGCCTCCACCCCAGACCATACCACCATCCCAGAGACGGACCACCCACAGCCTCCACCCCAGACCATACCACCATCCCAGAGACGGACCACCCCATAGCCTCTACCCCAGACCATACCACCATCCCAGAGACGGACCACCCCACAGCCTCCACCCCAGACCATACCACCACCCCAGAGACGAACCACCCCACAGCCTCTACCCCAGACCATACCACCACCACCATCCCAGAGACGGACCACCCCACAGCCTCTACCCCAGAACATACCACCATCCCAGAGACGGACCACCCCACAGCCTCTACCCCAGACCATACCACCACCACCATCCCAGAGACGGACCACCCCACAGCCTCTACCCCAGACCATACCACCACCACCATCCCAGAGACGGACCACCCCACAGCCCCCAGCCCAGCCAGGTCCCTCTGTCACAGGAATAGCATTAGGAGAGGTGGCGGTTGAGGAGTAGGAGATTGTGGGCCGTTTAGACCTCCCAGAGACAGAAGAGGACATGCCCACTGGAGGGGGCGAGATGGAGGACCGTAGGTCAGGGGCGGAGTCTCAGGCTGCCTGTCAAATGACACCGCTGGCTACGAGTGGCCCCTTGAGCAGGTGAATATTCTAATACCTGTCAATCTCTCCATCTGTCTCAGTTTGTACTATCTATTAACTCAACAATAAAATATGAAATCTCAAGAAGTTGAAAGAACCTCATGTTGAATTATAGTTGTTGATTGACAGGACACATTCGGTTAATGTCTTCCATTGATTAGA